>NW_005187416.1:2492509-2503684 GCF_000239375.1 Pundamilia nyererei
GTTCCATCCGAAGTTTAAAAATGTCTCTAGTCAACATTAAATTATGTTATTTATTTATTGTTGTACAATGCTTTGTATTTTGGCCAGTGGATTATCCTTGAGTATGCAGCAGGTTACCTGATATAATTGGTCATTTGCTTTATCCTTGTACCACTGAGTCAAATTTGCTAACTGTATTATAATTATAATGATCCAAGACCTCGTTAAGAAGGACGTACAATATAAAAATTCAGTATTTTTACATTTCAGGCTAGGCCTGGATACACGTCTGTTAATGAGTACTGAGACCTTCTACCTGTACTTAACGATGCCAATACATATATTTTTAATGCAGCCACTTGGAATACTGAAAGTGATTACTCATACCTGACATTAGCATATGTTGTTTTCTTCTGCAGGAGCAATTCTAAACCACAGTTTGCGTACATGATATTTCTAAACTCTTGTTTATCTCTGCAGAACGAAGAGCACACAAGCGGCTGCTGAGACCAAACAGAAGCATTTCTGTAAAACACACTGAATTTGCTTCAAAGCTTCAAATCACTTGAATCGACTCCAGGGTGCGATGAATATACACGGCAATCTGGTCACTAGTTGTTGAGAGATCTTTCTCTGGATGAAATCTGCTGGATGGATATGATCACAGATGACATCCACAGTTGGCACAGTTCTTCTTTAACTCAAACGATTAAAGGGGAGGAACTTTCCAATTCAAACAAGCAGCAGGCAGACTGTTGATTTGTTTTATGCAAGTCTTCCATGTGTTGTGTGACGATTACTACGCTACTGTTTCACTGCAGTCTTCAAGCCCTGGGTTCTCTCGCACTCGACTGGCATATTTGAGATTCTCATCACAAGAATTAAAGCATTAATTAATTCAGTTCAACACCATCGCCTTGCTATCCTCACACAGGAGCAGTCAGTTATTGATTCGAGTTTGTTATGAAGAGATGGAAAACACTATGTTTGTGCAGACTGCACGCTATCTGAGCACACAGTGGACAAAGTGTCGTAGCTGAGATGGCATTCACATGCATGGCTGATATGATAGCAGACTCATTTTAGTTAGAGTGTTTTATTAAGAGTTTAGATTCAGAATATCCCAACAGTATGGCTCTTGGTGTTCAGACGGTGTGTTAAATCATAGTGTGAAGGCAACAGGGTTGCAGGTACTGGCTCTCCAGACCAGTCATTAGATCTCGGGACATCTGTCCTTCCAACACTTTGGTCTTTGGTTAAATATCTAAATCACAAAATCATGTGGTAGCCAACGAATTAATCCTGGTGAAAAATTTAAACCTTCAATTTTCTAATGCCTGTAGGTCTACTATGGGTATTTAGCATTAAAATTATTAGATTCATGGGCAAATCATAAGCAATTTAATTAATTAATTAAATCAATCAAATTGGTTTTCTCAATTAGTAGCCTTTGTGCAGCCTTAAGGCAATATTATCAACTAAAATAACAGCCTACTGTACACTTATGGTTACTGTATGGTGAATATGAATATGAAAAACTGCTATTACTTAATCCCAATGTGCAACATTGTCACACTGATGAAGCTTTTCATTGTAAAATGTAATTAGGCAGAGAGACATGTAATTTTATTTTCTTGCTATTGTCTCAGTATGTAGTTATTATTTTATTACACTCAAATTATTACAGTCAGATTTGGTAACTACCTTTTTTCCATCTTGAAAAAAGTATAATAGGAATTTTTATAATGAAAACGTGACTTTTGTTTTCATATTTTGGGATAACTACTGGAAGAAATTGATTATTTTCGTATTTATTTATTTTTATTTACATTGTGTCAGATCTCTGAATGGTAATAGTCCATTTTACAAGTCACTTAGTCTTATCACTTAAGCAGGCATTATACATGCTTGTATAATATGCATATTTTGTAATCCTCACTGAACAATTTAAAAGGTATTCATTTTTTTTCCAAAGTGTATAATATAGTTAGCATTATTTTAAAATGTGTCTGTATCGAAAACATAGTAAAAAGTAGTTTCGGCTCTGCCCTTAGTTACTGAAGAAGTCTCTGATCTGTTGGGCCCGTCTTTGCTTTAAACGAGTTGGACCAATCTGAATGCAGCGACAATGCAATTTCTGACCGTGTTAGATCATGATTGAACTACATTCTCAGGTGTTTATCAGAAATGGCTACTCCTTGATGTGACACTTTCAACTTAAATCAGTTGCTGTTCACGACAAGTTGTCATCTGTGCATGTTGGCATGGGGTATACAAAATACTCTATAGCATAGCTTTAACGATCCTCTCCATTTTCCCCTTTTTTAGCCAGAAAAAACAGACACAATCTTTTTAGTGTGCTAAATTTAGTGCTGAATTTTTGCAATCTCTATTAATGTGAATACAAATAATAACAAGAAACACAAAGTAGCTGCTGTTGCCTCTGTGAAGCGTGAGGAGAGAAAGGCTAATTACTTCTGAAATAATAGTACTACCATTATCGCTCCTATAGAGAGAGCAGTTTAATAATGCACCCTCCTGTGTAAAATGCAGCACACCTTTGTTTTGAATGTTGTGGTTCATACATTAGTTAACTATTTTATTTTCGGTTTCACAAAAGGTTGAGAAGGAAAACCAAGCTTGGCAAAAACAGAATTAGTAAATTAGTGATGAATCACCCTCATGCATGAGTCATACACTGATAACAACCTAATTGTATTCATTATCAATACAAAAGGAAGATGCAGAAAAGTAGTGCATGGACAAAAGACAGCACATTGTCAGTAATTTAGAGACTCCTCCAAAACTTCACAAATCCAGTTTCGGAGGCGCTGACACCCCTGTAGGCATGACTCTCCTGAGCTCTGACAAACAAGAGAAAATAGCCCTTTACGCTTTCATAATGAAAACATTTCATAAGCAAATAGAAAAGCAGAGCTGTTCTCCCCTCTGTGTACAGTAGCCTTCAGTGGAAATTCAGACATGTTTAGCATACATGTTACATTAAGCTAACAGCAGACATTTGCATTTTAGGATGCTGAAAGCATTTCGTGCTTCTCCACTATTGATATGATATGCTGAAACAATCCTGTGCTGATGGAGATGATTAATGACCACAGTGTAGCTCACTGCCTCATATCATTTATTGTTCATTTACTCACGTAAAAGATATGTTTGCTCATAAATAATAAGTATAAGTGCAATCTTTTCTTTTTCAGCAATGCAAGTCAGGAATTCTGACTCATGTCTAATAATAGAAAATAACACAAGCCAAGTTAAAAAAAAAAGTCAAACCTGACAATGCACACGTCATGTACACTATAAAACAGGGATGGGTAATTAATTTTCCCTAAGAGGCTGCATGGAAAACTGGGACTGTTGTGGAGGACCCTGTGCATGTGCATGGCCTTCCACAACAGTCCCTGTTATAAAACATGGACTTAGTTATTATGATGTCATTGGTTAGTGAAGTACCGTAATAAAGCTTCATTGAGGTTTTGAAACAGGAGACATTGAGTAAAGGGTGTATCTGGGACACTGCACGTTGATTGGCTAACAACTTGTCAATCACAAGTCATTAGCCAATGAGCACACCCTCCTTTCTGACACTAAATGACCAAAGCTTTATTCAAAATGACTGGAAAAGAGTCACTGAACTGGCAACCACTGAAGAGAATAATTAGTAACGGCTGCTTTGGCTTTACTTCTCAGACTTCCAAATGTGCTTATCACTGGTCTATACAGTGATTATCCCAGATAGTTTGTAAGATGTAGACTAATATAAAAGTTGATGCAGCATTTAGGTGAGATCTTGCTATAAGTAGCTATAAGTAATCTTTTCATTGCAACATTGAAGTATGAATCAACATTTAGAAACAAAAAGTTCTTTCTTATCTTCTGGTAAAATGCCTACAACATGTCTGTAACAGAATTAAAATTATCTGTCAGTGTGGTCCTTTCCAAAGAAAACCTCTGAACAGGAGTGACTGTCAGTGATTGTAATTAACTCTCATTAAGGTACAAACTTCTTCGACAGTCTGCAGTCTGCAGGAGGCCATATGATGCGACACTAAAGTAGCTCCTGCACACTTCAATAAATCGTGCTGTGTAACACAAAGTGGAAAGCACAAAGTTTGAACTATCAATCAACTTTAGAAATCAACTCAAAGCACAGCAGAGCTCAACTAATGCTGAAGCTGACAAAACAAATCTTACACTGATGAAAACTGAGCCCGAAAAGCTCCCAAGACAAGTTCAAAAGTAACTCGTCAAAAATGTCCACCGACAGCCGGATATAGGAGTTCACAACATGCCCTTACCCTGGTGCCACTGAATCTTTGTGTTTAAGCCCTAAGATGCTTTTTCATGTGTTTAGATTTTGATTATTTTTTGACCATTATAGGAGGAAGATGAGAAGTCGTTCATCATTTACAGTTTCTCATTGTTACTGAGCAAACTCAATACAGTTGTGTGTCAGCTCTGTGTTTTCGTCTTTCATGGTACTTTAAATATCAGAAAGTACAGAATTTTCCCAGGAAATCAACACCTGATGGAAACAATAGTTAAGTAGTGTTCCTCTAACTACTGGTGGTACAATAGCTACATGGCTATTTATGACTTTTTTCATATAACTCCATCCATAAACCATCCATCTAGTCATCCATCCCTGCTTGTCTAAAGTATGAGCACGTTAGCACCATGCTAACCAGATATTTTATGTTGTCCAGTTCTTCCATGGCAGATCCCAATGGGCCAGAAACCTCCGGGCTCACTTTGGGGTCTCCCCCCAGTGGGGCCGACCCAGAAAACCTCCAAGAGGAAGTGCCCATGATCCAGATCAAAAGCATAAACCTCCTTTTGATGACTGTGAGCACCTCACTATATGTCCAAAGTGGTGCTTATACTTGCAGATACAGACAGCTGTACACAGCATGGATGTATGTACTATTGTAGGGTCTACCTTACAATATAAAGCACCTTGAGGCGATTGATGTTGTGATTTGGCGCTGTATAAATAAATTGAATTGAATTGAATGAGTATTTATTTGCTTTGCAGCTCTTTGAAATCTGCTTGAACTCCACCTGAAGGGTGCATGCGTTATTGGCGAAGTGTAAGCTAATATCTCATTGTCAAGTCCACATGGTCACAAAAACTTGGGATGTATCTATGGGCATTATCTGCCTCACTGTGATACTAAAACTTACGTCATTTGCACCCAAGTGCCTCAAAGGCTGAAACCAGCAGCTCTACAAAGGAAACTCATTTCAGCTTCTACATCCATCATCCAGAAACCTCCCACCCAACACAGAGCAAGCATCCACTGCTCTCCTGCAGTGGACCATAGCCCCAGAGTTGGAGGTGCTGACTCTCACCCAAAGTGGAAACTAATTGGAGTTCCTGCATATCACAAACAGGATTGGGGACAAGCGGCAACAGTGACAAATTCCAGTACCCACAAAATGGACTGCACCTTTATTTTCTACTCTACTGGAGCCCTCACAGTTCTTTTTTACAACTTCCCCATTCCTAAGCACTTTTCTATTTAACATTCCCACTGTTCACCTATCACATATCCAAGGATACTTTGGCATGCAGACTGGAGCAGCCAGAGATCAAGCGACAAACCTTATGATTAGTAGATGACCTGCTCTACCTCCTGAGCAGAAGCCAGAACCAAAATAGTTTTTGACATTGTGTCAAGGACTGAGACACAGATCTGATGGCCCTAAACTTCTGCAGAATCCCCCAAAGGACCAGGTCATGAGCTTCATCCAAGTTCACATTGTTCCTTCTTTCACACAGACATAACTACAAATGTAACAGCAGAGTGAAATCAAAGCTGAAGTTACGCAGCAAGAGCAGAGCCAATTACAAAGGTCATTTCAACAGAGATGAGTTTGAAAAGGTATTGTAAGAAAGGAAGATGTGAGTCAGATAGCTGGATAATCACAGCTTTGGCTTTCATTAACCTGCTTTTGTAGAATGTACGTATTCACAGGATCTATATAAGATTTGATGGTTTTAATGAAAGGATTACGTCACCCTCAAGGACGACTGTGAGGTGCAAGAGAGTTAAAGAAGTCACCGGTTCTCACAAACAACCGGTGAGTCATTTCATGTGTTGAAACATTTCAGTCTTTAATTTATATGTATGGGTTTGAGATCATTTTGTCTGCAAACTGTGAGAGCTCCAACAGCTTTTCTGCAACAGTTTAAAACTTAAATCTTACGCCTGTACGAGTGCTTCCGCGACTCTGAGCAGATCAGCAAGAGCTTTAAAAGCAGAGCACGTCACTGGTAAGCGGGTACGTTAGGTCAGTCAGTTAATGTTTACACTGATGAAGCCTTGCACTGACATATCCACACTGCGGTGCTCCATGAATCATGAAATAGATTATTAGACCTAGTCTCCTTTTATTGCGGGTCTGAGAAAACCACAAGAATGCCTCAGGACAGACTGTATGTGCAGTAGGGAACACTGCTGACCCATCAAAGCTCGTGTAAAAGCGTGATCGGCTTAGAGTGTAAAAAAATTCTGTTTCTGTAATTCTTGAAATGCAGAGAGTGGTCATTGTTAATCTCTTTATTCTTTCTCATCATAACTTCTTCTGCTTGCTCGTGTTATCTCTTCCTTTGTGTGTTTGCAAATGTTAAATTGTGACCTAGAGGGATTTGCATTTTGAGAGTATTCATATATAGTATTGCAGTGCGACTATGTTATAAAGGCAACATTTTACATCCCTTTGTTAATTACTTGTGACTTTTTTATAGGGAGTATATTTTTGTTCCTTTATGTGTTATTAAGTTTTATGCTCTAATGCCATTTTATCCTGAATGCTTGAATGAACAGTTTCATAAAAACAAAGATCTCTCGATAAACGTCTGTAAAACAAACATTTTATGCAGAAAAAGAATCATTTGTTAAATTTCTTTGAGATCTTAACTCACATTCCCTTTCAAAGATTTAGAGAAATCCTGTACCATCCCAACTCTATTTACACAGTGCTTTAAAAGCAAAGTGCTGTAAATAAAAATGAATAAATCCATTTCAACGATGAAGAATAAAAACAACAATAATAAAATAAAAGCAGAAACAAGCCACAATAAAACAACAGAAACAAGTAAGATCATTGTCACATGCTGGGTCAAAAGTCAGAGAGTGCAAGTGTGTTTTAAGACTAGTTTTTAAAAAGGAGAATGTGGGTGACTGTCTAATGTGCAAAGACAATTGATTCCATAACCTAGGCGCGCCAATAAAGAATGCTCAGTCCCACCTGAGCTTCAACTTAGATTGCTGTATATGTAGTAGCAACTGGTCACATGACCTGAGAGTGCAGGGGTAAGGCAGCTCCAAGCCCTGAAAACGACAGGCCCAAAGCTAACGGGTGATGTCAGGGTACTCTATACTTGTGACGAATGTTTTTTTCTTTTCTTTGTGTACAGAATTAACAAATGAGATATTATGATTACAGATGCAGTATGTGTAGGCGAGCTAGTGTTTGCATGCAAACCTGAAAAAGGAAGTCCAGTGAAGAACAAGCAAACTCAATACTGACCAGGCTGTGTGGTGACAAATGTGCAAGCCTGTTGTTTTAAAGGAAACAGACAAAAAACAAAAAAAACACACCTTGCTGGCGCCTGGCAGTAGGTGCAACTTGACGTAGGGATCTGACAGCCCATTGTGGTCCATTGGCTTGAGCCCCTGTGAAAGAAAAGAAGAATCATGGTAATAAAAGTGACATTTAGCACTTCCTTGTTTTGGACACTACTCCTGTTTTTGACAGTCAAATTTCCACCGGTGAAGATTTCCCAAAAATTAGGGATCTTTTAAGGAGCTCAGGGCATTGCAGGATTAAATTATATTAAACTGGAATTATTCTACACCTCTTTTTGGAGGGGATACTTTTTGAAAATTCTGAAATTTTTGGGATGTTTCCTGCAGCAACATTATAAATTTGAATTATCAGAACCCTGCCGCATTTTAACTATATCACAGTCAGTACCACATTAAATCCATTTGCTTACTTTATGTCTACTGATTCAGGTGATTGAGTGAAAGCAGGAACAGAGCTAGGATCCCTTTTACCAAGCAGTAAATCAGCAACAGAATGACTCAAATCTTATTCATAATACACTGTTTTGCAGTCTTACCGTCCCCTGAGTCATATGGTGTCATTTTGCCTATTCTTCTGCATTACCGCCACATACTGTGCCGGAGTAGATCAATGTGTCAAAAAGACCAATGAAGTGTAAATAGGCTGCACTGAAAATTCATACAACCGTTTGTCTGAAGGAACATTTTAAATAGTTTCAGTCTAATAGTCTCAGAAAAGTTTGAAGAGCTCTTTTGATGGAAAGTGTAAAATTCACCATACTCAGTGAGACAACAAGCTACAATCCAGCAACCGATGCAGTTACTTCAATTGTTTTTATTTAGGTGCTCAAAGTTGCTCATTCATGCTGTCAAAGCTGTTGGAACATTACTGCAGTGTAAATGAAACACGGGGGGAAAGAGCCAACTAAGGGGCCGTCTGTGAATACTCTGAAAGGTGCTTTTTATGGAGGTGATCCAAAAGTTTATGATTTGCTCTCTGGAAGAAAAATGATATCCAATAATCCAGTAAAAGGGAAATCTCTGAATATGTTGCTAAACTAGCATGTAAATATGCAAAATCACAAAAATGTAAAAGCTGCATGCTCTGAGGATGAGCACAGACCATGAAGACCATTAACATGTCTTACTGAAACCTGGAAATCTGCAAAAATCTTCTGCATGCTGCTTCTTACACTTTTAATCATTGCATAAAATCTGTAGTGCCTGAGAGATCCAGCGCAGTGCCACATCAGCTGGAAGGTTGCTGAGGAATGCTGAAGGGAACTTACTAAAAAAAGAAATGTTTTATTTCTTTGAAGAGCAAATCAATGAGGCTTAGAGGGAGCAGGAGATGTAAAGGCCACTCATTCAATGACCAAAGCAGGACAACACCGCACCATGTGGGTGCCCGCTTCATGAAGTGAAAGGAACTAAAGTGTTTCCTGAATCAAATGCGGTACGAACACAAAGAAGAAGTTAAAACCTCAAGCAAGTCGTCTTTGACCTCCTCTGGAGACGGAACTGTTCACACTGCCGACTCCTCCTGAGATAAAAATTTAAACTGAAGTCCTTGAAGTAGCTGAGCAGCAGTTTGGATATTTTTTTTAACATCAGCATCAATCGTATTCACGTTATTAGGTTTCATTAAAATCTGACCAGTACACTCAGAGAAATAGCAATTCTTGTGAGAAGAAGGGTGGATTCAGCCTAAATAATGCTGGATTCCATATTATTTTCATTTTTTCAGGTTCCTCTTCTCGAGCAAACTCTCACTATTTGCAGTTTTCAATTCTAATTTTCCACAAACTTTGGTGGACAGATCAGTGGGTTGATCTATGGGCCTTTTGAAAACATGCACACAATAAGCCTGCACGAATCCTGCACGACACAATCCACAAGATGATTAAAGTTTGGTTGCTGCGTTGTTTTGAGGCCTTAGGAAGTACCCCCAAGGACATTATACATCAGATTTTCAGAGTCTGAGTGACTATCCTCATGACTAAACTGACCTTTATGTGTAAAAGGAATGGAAATCCCTTTAAAATTGAACTCTGGATTTAGTTCATAAAGTTGAGATTTAGAACTGATCAAAATCGAAGCAGTGGAGAAGATGTCCTGGTAACATTTAAAAAAAAAAGATGTATTCTTTTGCCTTAAGCTAAAAAAAAAAAAAACATCACAATTTTAATCCATAACAGAAAAACAAGAAAATATCAGGACTGAACTTTGATTAAATAAATATCAGCAAAACGTGCTTGTTTTCCACTCATTAAGCTTCAAGTTTTACTTTATTTTTTCCAAGACAAAATGGATTAAAGCAGCAAACATCACACTTAGTGCCTGAAAGCAATCCCCCTCTAAGAGACAAGTACAGTCTAATAATGACTGCTACTTTGACATTACAGTTTGAATCTGCAAGGCTATTATCTCTTACTGAAAAATAAGAAAATAGGAAGTCCAAGGTAATTTTTTTTAGTTTTTTGAGGTGCTCTTTCTTCTACATTTTAATGAGTAGCTCATAGGAAGGCGTATAAGCTTGATATCAGCAGTTCTGTCTGCGGTTTTCATCAGTAACTAAAGACTCTTTTGCGGTAAATTGTCCTTCCTGTAGTCGTTTAGTAATCATGCAGGAAGAAAATAAGGAGGAGTCTCTTACAAAAGTTAATCATCTGAAATTTCTACTCATGTGAAATTATCTGTGACTCTTCAAAGAAACAATTTCACCTGTGTGATTGCCGAGCACCGGTTTATTTTAAAAAGTGTAATATTCAGTATATTACAGCTTGTTCCAGAACCATCTGAAAATGTGTTTTTTATTCCCCAGTTCTTCTGAATATCAGCTGCTTATAATGACTTCAAAGTATACATTTCACACAAAAAAGTCTCTATATTAATGAAGTTATTAATATACAAGAATTATTGTTTAACGTGTTGTTTCTGTCGTAACCAATATGGTGAAGGGTTTGCACCAAAAATAAGATTAATGACAGATTAGAGGATGCATATGTACATGTCAAAGACTGCTGAAAAGCCAGTGGAGGAAACGGAGAGGTCCGCAGCATCACTTCCTTTTCACTCGACCAGATGAGTCATGAGCTCGCATCTTCATTCGGAGAGAAAAGTATCCGACATGCAACAACAGCTCACTGGATTTATAACCAATGATGCTAATTACCAAGACCCATGGCTTTATTCATATTAAAAATAGGAGGCCTGGCTCTAGTGAAGGCAGTCCATGACTGTTAGTGTTCAAATGTGTTTCTTCTTTTTGTATCCAGGCATGCTGTTACTGCATTGACTGTGTGTTTGGAATCATTGTCATGCTGAAAAATAAAGCTGCTGCTAATCAGATGCTTTCCAGATGGATCAAAATCTGATGTTACTTTTCCGAGTTCATAATTTCACGAGTTTTAAGAAGATCCACAACACCACAGGCTGATATGTAGCCCCAAACTATGACAGTGCCTCCACCGTGTTTTACAGATGGATTCAGACACCCACTGTAGCCGAGTCATTCCTACTATTCGGTGCCATTTCAGTGTGATCACTCTTCATCAAAAAATACAAAATTTTGAATTATTTTAACATTTCATCTAAAAGA
>NW_005187416.1:2503843-2516441 GCF_000239375.1 Pundamilia nyererei
TAACAGGGGGGAGATTTTATGCTAAACTTAGCCATTACTACTAGTATGATGAACAACAAGCTAGTACATGGTGACCACTAAGAACCATTTTTAACATGTTTATTAGCCATATTATAAAAATTACAAAAAAAAAATTGTTTCCACTATTAATAAGCGTAACAGGTTGGACGTGTTATGCTTTGCCACATTACAAAATCTTGCTAAAACATTGAAAAAAGGGTTGATTAAAGAGTGGTACTTACTCGTCTTCTTCTTGAAAGTTTTCCCTCCAAAATATGTTACATCCGGGAGTGTCATATGACTAAAAGAATAATCAGGTGATGTGTTCTATGGAATTCTTATCAGAGTAACAGGGGTGACAGTTGATTCAGGGACACAACATTTTTTAAAGATTTTAAGTATTAAACATGCATTAATAATAAAAAAGAACATTTGATGAGGAACATTAGAAATAAGCCAATCCAGAAATGATGAAAAATCTAGATTTTTTTTTTTAAGTTATATTTGTAACTGAAGTCGAGCAAGCATGACTGGGGACATAGTACTTTAGTGACTTGTGCTAAAACAAAAGTAATTTACTTTTAATGTATTTATCCTGTGTATATATCAATGTGTTCTATGGTAGAGGGGGGTTAAACATACAAGAAAATGGTTTAGAAATAAGCATTAGACAAGTTTTACACTAAATATACCATATTATGTCATTAGGACTCAAATGGCACCGAATAGTAAGAATGACCCAGCCTCTTTCTCCCGATCTCCTCTGTACATACTGATGACTTACATCAAAACATTCAAAGTTGATTAATCTCTGCATCAGACCTGTTTACACTGATTTTTCAGTCCAGTTCTTGTGAAGTTTGGCATAACCGTTACTTGCACACAGCATCAAACACGCTAACTTCATAGCACTGACTCACTTTTCAAGCTAGCCCCAAGTGACTGCTAAAGGAATTGCAGTTGCTTAATTTTAAAGCCTGTGGAGATTGCTGCTTGGTTTGATATAATGCCACATTCAAAGGCTGGTTACTCAAGTTTTTATTTAATGTTGCTCTTGGTGCATAAATGATAGAAAATAATTAAATGTAAGGTCATAAACAAATGTGTATTTTTCGGACCATAAGGCGCACTGGATTATAAGGCACACTAAGCAAAACAAAACACAGTCCGTTAAGTCAAATTTTACAAATTTGAATGACTAACCTCGTATTGTGGATGGATTAGCTCAGTTGTTCTCCTGACTGAAGTTTGGTCTGTTTACAGCATCCTGCCCTGCGATTGCATTTGTCCATAACCATCGGGAACCCTCACGTTAACTTTTATTCAGTGGAAAAAAGTTAGCGTTCATCCTCCAGCTTCACTGTGTTTATGTTATGCTAATATAGCTGTGTCGCTAGCGGTCACGTAGCCCATCATTATATACCAGCTAGCCCAACTTCAGTAACCCTACAAATGTCATCGCTGTTTAGTTTTCTGTCTTCATTTATGTTGGAAGTGATAGCAGAGCTGTACGTTTGAATTTTGTCAGAAATCTCTCAGTCAGAACATGCTATATCATGTTTAGGCGGAAACTAGCGAGCTAACTTGCTGCTAACTTAACTCAGTTAAATTTAAGGCATTCTGTTTTCATCGATGCCTAGATGTTAAACTTAATTGTTACACCTGGTAAAGCAGCAATACTGATCGTTTTATTAAAGATTATAGAATTTAGGCTTTTTTGAACAGTGATGCTGCAGTGTTCGTTTGACTTTGGGACCTGAAGAAGACGGAGTTTTGGACCCAGATTACTCCGCGAGGCTCCTGACTACGGTAGCCATTTTTGAGCACTGTTTACCACATAAACCGGTTTGAGGTCAGTGAGCACAACCAGAATTCATACATAAGGCGCACTGTCGATTTTTGAGAAAATTAAAGGATTTTAAGTGCGCCTTATAGTGCGGAAAACAGAGAACATGTGAAGTGAAACAGATAATAATGATCTCCAGTTTGTCTTTGCCCTGGACGTGCTTCTGAATCCCACACAAACACTCACAGTAAAGAAAGCCAGCCCAAATAATAAACCATCTTGAGTAATAAAGGACAATAAGGCTTAAAAACCCCACGGCTTAAGGATCACGCAATACAAAGTTTTTATTTCTCATCTGAGTAACAATAAAGATCCCCTATCACAGAGAACAGCCATCACGCAAAGGAGAGAATACTTTATTATGAGCCTAGCACCATTATTTTAATCGTTTCCCGTCTGTGTGTTTTTTCTTTAATGGACCAAAAATGGAAAAATAAAACAAATACGATGTCTATTCTCCCACAATTATCAGGCTTAATAGAGGCACTCGGCACCAAGCCCAGCACTCAGCAGGAATTACTGGCAGCAAAATGACACACTCAACTGTGTCTCTAATAAGGCAACACTGCTGCTTTAGATCCTGCCTGTCACAGAATAGAACCATAGTGACACTAATTTCTTTAGCTGACTCTCATAAACATGTCCACATTTTGATGTGCCGGACACACTTAGTTCTCTGACATCTGAAGAACGGACGCTGAACGCCCAGACGGAATAGATTTCATTGTCTGCTGTTATAATGTAATCAGTTTAAGGGGAAAGACGAAGGAGACGAGTGCTGCTTCCTTCAGGTCTTTCTCCTTTCATTACACAGACATAGATACGTCTACATAACAATTCAACATTTAATTTGTTTACGCACCGATTGGATAAGACGTCTCTGCCTTTTGAGGATTTTGTCGTCACTCTCGTGGTTTATTTGCTGTGACCATACTACAAAAACTGAAATGTCGCTGACAAGGTTGCTCACGTAATATGGTATTAAACTCCACTTTGTGTGGACTAGATAAATATAACTAATCCAATGTGTCAGGTTTTTACTATTATTTTTATCCTTCACTTAGATTAGGAGTATTTTTATGATGGCGAAGCTCTGTATGCATAAAGGTGTCTTTAAGTGGTTGATGAGACTATAAAATTTGTTATTTAAATGCAGTTTATTTACCATTTACGTCTCACACACTGTATGCCTGACAATATGAGTAACAGGCATAGATACATTTCTTTAAAAAGCAAATCATCAAAAACACAGTGACAGCACAGAAAACACTAACGGATCAGTCACACTGACTAAAAATAGGCCCGTTACTACAAAAAAATTAGCGGTTGCTCGGTGACTGTGATTGGCTAGTTGTTTGCTCTGCCTCTTGGAGCAAAGGTCAATTTTATGAGGCTATCACTGTAGCTAGTGGATATTCAACCCAAGATTTCTGCTTCCATACACTCAATTACACTAGAGTAAAAATAGGACAGCAAAAAAAAAAAAGCCCTGTTGCCTGGCGACTGCATTTAATTAATCAAGGTGACCAACAGGTCACCCAGAAGTTGAACGTGCAACATCCTCAACATCTGGGTGACAGCTTTTGATCTCAAAAGATTTCACAGGTTGTTCGGTGGAAGGAAAACTGTGTCCAAACAGTTGTGGGACAACTCGGGCTGACTGCAAACATTCTCAGACAGACTGCAGAAGGTCTGCAAATAATCGCCTAATTTATAAACCCTGAAATGCCAACAGTCTCAGTCAGCCTGTGTAGTCTGCGTTTCTTTGCAGTGGGGGACTCTACTCAACTGGTTGCCAACTAAGAAAATAAATAAATAAATAAAAGCATAGTTGTCGAGCACTTATGTCGTTTTGAAATTAAATTGCTGTCGCTGTTTGAGGAGAAATTCACGAGTTTCTGTTCTGGATGGGTCTGATTTTTGTGTGCCTGGATGGCAATAGAGTTGTAAGCGTTAATCATCATATTGTCACAGACAGATTGCATGTAAGTCCCAACTTAAACCCCCAAAAAGACTAAGAGCAGACTGATTGCCGTCTTTAAAGCAACCACTGCAAAGGAAATGAGACTCATTGCATATAGTTGCAATAACTGCGATGTCCCAATCTCCAATCGCTATTTTCCATAGTGTGACTATAATGTAAGGTCACAAAGATGATACAAGAACAAGACAGAGGCTAGGCAATGACCTGACAGAGAGTATTTCTCCTCATGAAAACACTCTGGTAGATGCTAAATTTAATCGACGTTGCTTTAAAATGAGCCTCCACAGCAAGATGGTCTCATTTTGTTGAATCCCTTTTGCCTCATCTTGTCCCCTTCATATCGCGTCCTCTCCTCCTTCAATTACATCTTAGGGTGGAAGGACTAAAATGCAAGGAGAGGAGAGAGGAGTTGAGGAGAGGAATCCAGTATGTGCAGTTTGAGAAGGGGCAAAGTGTGAAGTAGAAAGTGCAGAGTAAATGCACAGCAGGGGGAGGGATATAAGGGCACAGGTGAACTCAGTCAACACAATAATGAGGCTGGGAAAGGATCAAGGAGGTAAGTGAAGAACACAGAAATCCACACGAGGAACTAATCTTCAAAATGAAGCTGGAAGTATAATGAAAGAAGAACCATAACTCAGTGTTTTCACACATGTGATGTTTAGTCGGTTTAAATCCAGCTCAAGGTTTGGTTTCCTTTGTGCAGATGTGAATGCGATAATCTGAGATCCCTTTGGAGGTGATGGCCTCAGTGTGGTTCCAAACAAACTCCTGAGTGGTTCATTTGTGGCGAGAATGGGATTCAAACTCAATCGGAGACAACTAACATGTGTACGGTGATGAGGCAGAGTGCCGAACGCACACCTTCTTCCTGCTTTCACTCCTGTTAATCTTTCATCAGTCACAGCTGCCCTGTAAGCAGACTGAACACTCATGTGAGCTGAAGTGATGTCTGTGTGAAAATAAACCAAAACTGCTGGGAAAACTCATCTGATTTGGACCAGAAAGAACTATAGAAAGGAAAATACTCTAATTTTGACCAAATGTTACTTTCTGCATTTATGTGCAGTTATGTCTTGATGCATTCTCAATCATCCAGGAAAATAAATCTCCAAAAAATTGATTCTGTTCATCTGGACGTAGCGTTTTGTGGGAGAAACGTGTCGTCACTCATCCGAGTGACTTCTTCAGTCTCAGCTGACTGCAGGTTCCCCCAATCTTATAAATGACTAATGCATAATGACTGAAACCAGCCCACTGAAGGAACAATCGGCTGGGAGGTCAGTTCCTTAATCTTTAATTATGCAAATTCTCATGACCATTGATCAACAACCACTGACCAAAACCCACTGATCAGTGGCCATGAGTACCATTCACAGAGAGTTGGGGAATGGCTGCAATCACAGCATTGTAAGATGGCGAAAGATGTACC
Source organism: Pundamilia nyererei (assembly GCF_000239375.1). Taxonomy (NCBI): domain Eukaryota; kingdom Metazoa; phylum Chordata; class Actinopteri; order Cichliformes; family Cichlidae; genus Pundamilia; species Pundamilia nyererei. The sequence continues at coordinate 2,509,106 of NW_005187416.1, forward strand.
CTTAGCCCCCTCCTCGATTCAGAGATGGTCTTTCCCTTTTTACGTAAATGGCCTCCTTAACTCCGCGCTCAAACCAGCGTTCCTCCCTGTCCAGGATGTGTACATCCTCATCCTTGAAAGAGTGTCCACTAGCCTGTAGGTGTAAATAGACTGCAGAGTCCTGGCCTGACGAAGTGGCTCTTCTGTGTTGTGCCATCTGCTTCGCCAGAGGTTGTTTGGTTTCCCCGATGTATAAATCCTGCCAATCCTCCTGGCACTTAACAGCGTACACTATGTTACTCTGTTTGTGTCGGGGGACCTGGTCCTTGGTGAGGACCAATTTTTGGCGCAGCTTGTTTTGGGCTTTAAAAGCCACAGAGACCCGGTGTTTAGAAAAAATGCATCTCAACTGCTCCGATACTCCTGACACATACGGGATCACTACAGGTTTTCGCTTGGGCAGCAGTATGTGCAGTTATATCAGCTTGCTGCATTAACGCAATTGCAGCGTAAATCCAGATTTTTTGTGACAACATGTAAAAGTCCCATTCAGATCACCTGAAATATACCAGAATACTTATTATACAGTGGGGTGTCGCCATACACCTTGTTAGGGAACCTTTTATTTACCCTAACAAGTAAAAAAACAATAAAGGAGCTTCTTGGATAGCTATTTTTTTCTTTTTCCTTTCACTCATGGTTTCTCAAAAGCAGATTCAAATACTGCCAAAGGCTTTTATTTGTTTTCTGAGAGAGTGCAGTGGTAAAACGATGACTTCCCACACAAATATAAAATAAATATAACCCATGTCTATTGAAATTTGGTTTGATAGCCAAGTCGTGAGCTGCCACAGGGGTGAACTGAGCTGCTAGGAATTCATTATTTATTTTTAAAGTTTTTAAATGGTACCATTTAATGCATCATAGTATAAATAAGGCTACTGATACAAGAAACATGCATCACATAAATATCAGTATTTCTTTGTTATATACTTTGTTATATAAATTGTTATATGCTACAAAGAGACGTGCATTTAGATAGCACAGATAATGCTCCATGCAAATGCAAGGAAAAGCTGAGATGTACAGAAAAAATGCTGCCTACAGAAAAAGGCAACACGAAACAACCACAAGTCTCTGCTGTGACCGAGCCGTGATCCCCTCTCCTCAATCTTCCTTTTTATTTTCTCTTCCTTCAGTCAAAGAGAGGCCTGAGTGAACTATGCGTGTAAAATAGTCAGCACTGAAGAAAAAAGCTTGATTTGAAATAAAAACACTGTAAAGTTTTTCTTTTATGTATGTGCAAAAAGTAGAAACAGAAACCAGCTTAAAGCTTAACGGCCTCTAAAATTGTAACCTCCCCTGAAACTTCCACTTCACTGCTTTTCATTTTCTATCATTATATGCGTCACTGGATGTTGGAATCTCTTGCTGATATTTAGCCCCACTTTTAAACCGTGTTTCCTGCAAAAACAAGTTATTAAGATGGCACAGCGAAAGCTGATTGGAGAGGCTGACGTGCCATCCTCATCTGCTTCTATTGTTGTCTTCAACACCTGAACCGTCAGTGAGCTCAGGCATGTTTTGTGGGGTTGGACCGGGATAAACAGACAGCTGCATCATGCTGCTGATTGCGCGAGCACGCTGTGAATACTCGGTTGATCATAATTACTGAGGGGTTGGAGAAAAATGACCCCTGCGAAAGGCAGATGGGAGTGTATCCACACACCTCCCATCTCACACTCATTCATAACAGCCCTCCTGAACAACAGCCTTAAATGATTTTAAATGAAGTCGAGTTCCTTTGGGTGAGATCATTAGCATCTGTGTTCAGAAGAAGTCGTGCTTGGCATTTGTGAAAAACATCTGAATGAAAAGAAAAGAGTGTGGACTTTAAATAAGATGTGTGTACATAGCTGCACCTTCCTGTCGTGTTCAGGTCAAAACCGACCGATTTACAACTTTAAAAACTCATAAATATTGTGTTTTACATCCAATTGCCTCGAGACCTTATGACATCCTCAACACTACACACTTGAACATATAAAAGTGGTGAGCACCTCTTTTGTTAAATTCTGAGTGTTTTAATCAACTTTGTTACATCTGTGGTGTTCCCAGTCAAAAGTGACCGCCATAGAAAATGAATGGGAATCCACCCCCACCCACCGTCTGCCATCTATAATCCAGTTTTGAGATCCCTTCGACGCCTTATCGCCCACTCAGGAAATCACATGATAGGGTGGGGCTAGGTTGCACGAGCTCACCCAAAACCTTGGCTGATTGTGACCTACACCCGTTTTCACACCTTGGCTCATGTGATTAGGTAGAGGATCATTAAGGGGTCCTTTTGTCCCTCTTGGGGGAAACTTCCACAGGGTTTAAATCTGGGACTCTCCACCATTTGACACTAGAACTGAAGAAGCTTCTCGGATGAGAGGTGAAACGTCTTCAAGCAACTTAAAGAAGTCCAGACGCTTTTCTTTCCAAGCTCCTTAGACTTTAGATCTACTGTAAATTTACACCAACGAGTCTGAGTTACTTTTATATTCAAACAGCAACATACATGCCTGGCAAATGATGTCAGCACAGAAGTGCAATTCTAACAAAATACAAGAGCTAATACAAGACTTCTGCACAGTACGGTATGTGTTAAATTTGAGTGCAAACACTAGCTACAGGTGTAATCATTTCACTTTCTTTAGCTTTGGCGTTTTTGTTATTACATGACAGTGAAACCAAAACTTAGTGCCAAACTACCTAAACAAAAAAGCATTAAAACTTGAGTCTTATTTGTGTTGTCTTGGTGTGAAAGGTTATTGCTGAAGTGTGGGAAGATATAAATAAGTCGAAGAAGTCAAAAATAAAAAACAGTTGGAGAATCATTGTGAGTTTAATGCAGGTTTTTTTTGTCTTTGCAGACATCACTGACATTTTAAGCACATTCGCTAAAACTGATTTTGATAAGACTGGTAAATAGCTAATAAAATAACAATCCCCTGTCACTGATGTTGTGATCCAACAAGTCAGTTTCATCTTTTTTGTATGACGCCTAAGAACTAAGAACATACGTCTATTTTGAGTGTGTATTCTCCAAGCTGTATGTCCCACATGGCTGCTTGTTTTTCTGCAGTGCTATCAGCCTCTTCATCACCGGGGCATATGTCTTCATTACCATATCTGACTGGCCTGCTAACACGCAGGTGGAGGAAGCATCAATCACCAGGAGCAGCAGATAACAGAATGGATGGGAGAGAAGCATTGATTGAATCCTTGGGGGGCTAAACCAAAGTCATGTTAAAGAAGGGGGTTAATGCTTCAAGGGCCACTTGAGGTCAACGGAGGCGCCAACGGTAGCCAACGGTGACAATCGAGCGGCTTACAGAGGAGAATGGCAGAGGCATGTTACAAGGTCACCCATGCCAGTCATGTCCTTGATAACACATCATTGATTTTAGGGAGAAAAAATAAAGCAGTTCATGTGTGATTTTTGCCACAAACAGTATTATTAAGGACCGTGCAGATGACTTTGACTTTTGTCCACTTATATTCAGTAGCTGAAGCGACGTCAATCATTGACTGCTGTATGTGAATCAGATTGACCAGTTGTTACCATCACTGAGCAAACATTACTTTCTCTTCATGTTGCAAGGTGTCTCAAAGTGTGGTAGTGTACACATTTTCCTGGCATACGAAACATCCCTGGTTTGATCCTGGGAAGACACACAAATCCCTTGTGATCCTTGTGATTAAGGGAGCAGCTGAAAGTAGTTTCTTCATTTGAAAGTAAAGTACTTGAGGTCACCCTCTATCTGTCTAATGTGCAACAACCATTTGTGCCATGGAATATGGGCTAAGGTGACTTGAAAGTGCTTTGCAAACTGACTGCACTGAAAATATTCTGAATATTTAACTATAAAACACCAATGTGTTGTATCCATAGATTTGGTAATGCTGGCTGAAAACATGTGGCCTTACTGCAGTTACACTAAGATCTATGGGACTGTAACCTCCATGTGGCAAGGAAAAAAACAAAACTGTGGTTGCCGAGTAACTGCATTTAAATTTTTTCTCATTCGGCAACTGATTGCAGGCAGTCGAGGTGACCCACTAGTCCATCAGAGAATGAGCGTGCAACATCCTCAGCCTCTGGGTGACGCCTTTTGATCACAAGGTGACTGCACACTTTGGCTGTTGGGAGTCAACCTGCCTCCAAACCATCGGCCTGACTTGTACAGACTACACTCAGACACACTGGCGAAGGATTGCAGTCCGTCTGCGCTGTCTGCAGAACATACAGCACTCAACTTCACTGGTTTTCAACTGGTTGTACTCTGGTAACATTCCTATATAAAATTAAGCTTGTCTAGCTCCTGTGTCATCAAGCAGTTTAATCTGATTCCTGCAGCATCTGTTTCACTATTTGTGGAGGATTTTCTAGATTTCAATTTTAAATCTACAAGTTTCTGGCCGGACTCTCCGGAATTTCCGTGTATGCAGTTGTTAACAGAGTTGCAATTGTTGACAGTTTATCAGTTAATTGCCACATTATTAGAAACAGATTGCATATAATTGCCAACTTGATCCTATTCAATCACAAACTGATAGCAGACTCTGTCTTATTACCATTTTATTTCCGTCTTGATGCACTAAAGTTACTTTGAAGACAACAAGTGGTCACAGCCACTGTTTTCCTGAGTGTGAAGCATCATTGTTTGTTTGTTTTTTATTTTAAAAAGTGAATATAAATATAAATAATCGTTAGATCACAACCAATCCAATGCATTTCAAATAAATCTAACTTCCCTTTTGGGTTGCAACCAGGTTGCGCATTTTTCCTATGCACAATCTGATTGTAGAGATTATTACAGATGTGCAAAGCCAGCTACTTAATTGACTATTACTTATAAGCTTTTTAAGAAAAGTAGTAGAACTTCAGTTGAGAAAAGGTAGATTAAAAAAAACTAACTCAGATACAATTATGTGAATAACACTGATTCTGTTATGGACTGGTTATATTATATGTATTTTTGGTGTTGCTGCCCCTCTTCTCCATGTTTGTAGATATGAGTGTGTGTGTGGGTGGGTGCAGGTGTGTCTGAATTCTTGTTTACAGGCGCCTTCAGGCCTGGTGGGTGTGGCCCTGCTAGAGGACTGGCCACACCCGAAGCCACACACCTGCTGATGATCAGGGCTTGTCGGGGGAGCTACTTAGGAGAGTCTTGGCGCTCCCACCGACGCAGGATCATTACGTTAGACTCCCAAGTCTGTGTGTGTGTTTAGGAAGTGCAGATCGTGTGTGTGCCCGCGGGGGTCAGTGTTTAACGGCTGCCTCTATTGTTTTCCTACAGGAGGAACGTGGAGAGGAAGGGCAGCAAGCACAGGGTGTACAGAAACACGACAGCGGGGAGCACGAACACGGACGCCACTGGAAGACACACGCGGGAGCCTTGGGGAGCACGGGGATTAATTGTGCATCGATATTTACCACACTTTAAATAAACGCACTGTCTACACACAGAGCTCCACGCCTGGGTCCTCCTTTCCCACATCTCCACAGTCTGCCAGCCAGACCGTGACAGATTCATGATATGTAACAGCATCCTGCATTTAAAGATGGAATTTACTTTCAGTCAGTAAACTGGTTGACCTTTGACTATAGTGTAGTCATTCACCACATTGGTTCACATGCTTCTGTCTTTGTTTTCTAGGCGTTCACCTTTAACTAGTTGACTTGATTCTTTAAGCACCAGTGTGCATCTACAGAAGAACAGGCCAAATACAGACAAAGCATTCAACATTCACTCAGGATTAGATTTGTTGTTCCAAAGAAACGGAATCAGAGGGAGCTCAGAGGATGTGAGCCAGGGTTGGTGATTGTTTCAGTCGGGGATCACTGGGATTGGACGCAGGAGGGATAAAGTAGGCATTGATTAGCAGGGACTGGTTGGGATCTGGGCTCATTTCATTGGCTTACCTTTTTGTATCTGGGGACAGGAAGCTGTTTTGTTCCAGCAAACATAAAGCACCAAGACACAGAGTCGATGACAGCATGCAAAAGAGTAAGGTGGAGAAGAAAAAAAAGAAAACATTGATCATATGAAATTAAAGTTATAGGTGACAAAAAAACAAAAACGTGCAAACAACAGAGGAGAAAAACAAAAACAAAGCAGTCTGCAGTGTTTCAGAAAGATTTTTTGGTTTACACAGCTCAGAGCGCTGCTGAAATGCCAAATGTGGAAACAGTCTGAGTGGAAAATAAATGATTAAAGCAATAGTGGCTTTGAATGGCCTGTTGATACAGTGAATATAATTGAAAATCCATTAATTTATTTGTTTATATTTGGCTATGTTAATTGGATTTGAGACAATAGTTAGTGACAGTTTGAGACAAGTCTGAGTTACACAAACAGCTCTGTGTTGTTGTGCTGCTGGAGAATTTAACACAACAGCTCACACAGTATCCAGATCATAGTAGAGAAAAATAGGATTTCAACACATGCAACATGAAAACACGTCCATATGGTGAGAGGGACACCTTCAGTGGAACTCATGGCTGTTTCTCACAGTCAGGAGTTAAAGTGGGCTGGAACTATTTAAGACTATGTTATTAATAAGTAAATAAGTCTGAGCGGTTGATTCATGCTCTGTAATTTAAGTGAGTTTATTTTTCAGCTCATTTCTTTTCTGGCGTGGCTCTTTTGTGAGCGGGTCACTCATTTCATAACCCCTCATTAATGCCGGTGTTGTGACAAGGTCTGTTTGATCGTTTGCTAACCTAACCAGCAAGACTTTTGTGCCTCAACAAAATAACCAAGGAAGGATTTCACAACACCCTGGATGAAAATGTGCAGCACTTTCTATCTGCTACCGCTGGACATGCCTTCCAGTCAATACTATGGGCACACTCAACCCACAATCCTCCTAAAGGACATGCATTCTCACATTTTGATTCTCATCCCTGTCATGCATTCATATGTGAAGGCCGATGAAGTGGGATCACTAAAACAAAAGATTAGGATATCTTTGTTTTGCTAGCTACTGACACAGAGCTATATTCCTAGTTAGAGAGAACACGTTCAATATGAACAGGTGATCGCTTCATTGTCAGACATGACAAAAAGAAAGTTTGTTTAGTTACAAATTTGTTAATTTAGTTTAGTTAAGTCAAAGTTAAAAGATCACCCTGAAAAGGTATCTTGTTAATTCATGTTGTTAAATGTACTTGACATTAAAGAATGTGTTAGTTAAAAGCTGTGTGAGAATCCTGGACACTGCAATTAGTGCAGGCTGCAGAACCAAGCTGCTTACAGTATTTTGGTAACTCTTGTAGTAATAACATGGCACTTTGATGGGGTAG
>NW_005187416.1:2516999-2518819 GCF_000239375.1 Pundamilia nyererei
GCAGTGTGAATGGATGTGATGGACTTGTCTACAAACACTGTCCAGCTACTCTGTTAGCTGTTGTGAAATGTGAAAGGTGCCACACACACCGAAAATAGAGGAGGTTCAGTTTCAAAGTAAAAGCTGCACCTTTTAAACATGTTAACATGTTCACTGGAGCGCTGAGGCACAGCTTTTACTTTGAAAGTTAACATTTTCAATTCTGGTTTGCACTTTTTCAAGTTGCAATGTCGCTCATAGTTAGTATGTATTTGCAGACAATCAATAAGCAGTAGTCTCTCCCTTCAGAGGCAATTTGTAGTTTACTTTTTAAATATTAGTGCATATTTCATGATTTTGATTATGGATGCATTGAGTAAGGATATAATTCTGAACATCAAGAAGGCATGCTGCAACCTCCTGTTTTCAGTCATTACGCTAAGCTAAGGTAGTTATCTCCTGGCTCCTAATTTATACTTAACAGAAAGAAGACTGATATTAATCTTCGGGGAGTTATTCTAAGTTATTCTAAGGATGATGACGCACAAACAATAAATGACCTTAAAAGCCTTCATTGACAAATAACATTTATAATTTATCATTTAGCTAGCAGACACTTGCGGTCTAAGGCTTTACAGCACCAGATATGAATAACAATTGATTTTGCTGCAGCCATGATATAGCAGCTTCTTACTCCATCCTTTCTGAATAGTCTTGTGGGAATGGCTGCCGGACACTTTATCAATATTTACAGCTGAAATATGACAAGTTGAAAAGTACGAAATGAATAATTTCTCTAATGTTTCTGATGTTCCTCCGTTTACTGTGATGTGGGGAATAAAAATGAAGACAAGTTGTTTCATAAACCCTTATTATGTAAAAGCTGTGACATGAAAACAGTTGCAATTATTGACAATGAATTTTTGAAAAAGACCAAAAATATCTCTAAGAAACCAAGTGTGTGTGTGCTCTCACATGAGTGTGTGTACTAGGAAATAAAAGGAGTCTCTGCAGCAGAAAGAAGAGACTGGAAGCTTATGTGGAGTGTTAATGTAGGTTTTAGTGTAGGTCGTGGTAGATTAGCAGGTCTGGGTTTTGCAACTGCATTGTAAGACAATGTGAGGCTCACTCATAAGTGCAAAAAACTCCAGAAAAATCACCAACTGTGTGTCTTCCTCACAGTGATGTGAAAATGATTCAGCAGCTTGTAAAACCACCTTGAACAGCAGTAACCCGAAGTCATCATTTTCTTTATGACTTTATCAGTTTCTCACATTGTTGCTGAATGACTGGAAGGTACCCAGGCTGCAAATCAAGCCGTCCACCACTGTGCTGTGTTTTCACCAAAAAGGCCACTGTCCACATTTAGCTGACATGTGGAGTCTTTATAAGGAGATTGGAGGGGTTGTGTTGGCGTAATTTGCAGCTAGCATGCCATGGTGCACATCCCATTTGGACCTTTAAAACACACTGCACACACAGCGGTAACCCTGATCACTGACAAGTGATGACCTAGGAGTGACCGATCAGTTTCCCTGAGAGTGATTGGCCACTCAGTGCATCACGGCACACTCCAGAAAGGATACCTTGTTTGCAACTGAACCACACGAGTGTCATGTCTGAGTGGAGTAGGCAGGAATGGTGGACCCAAAGTGCAAACTCACAGAGGCAAAAAGGTGAACTCAAATGGAGCTTTATTGCTGGATAGCAAAAAACACAAACAACTGGCTAAACTGAGAATACAGACAACTAAACAGGCAGGCTGATGGAACACACAGTATGGGATGAGGGAGATCACAACATACACAGCAAATTCAAAAGTGTTAAATGTTTTGGTGTTA
>NW_005187416.1:2520043-2537137 GCF_000239375.1 Pundamilia nyererei
AACTCTCCAAAAAGAGTTAAATTAACACTCTCTGGTGTGGACCCATATAGACACTTTAATAGTGTTGAAATCAAATCTGACAGTGTTAATTTGGACATGCTGGATTTGCTGTGTAGACCAACGCAAACACAGGGCTTAAATACACATAGGGAGCAATCAGGGAATGGGAGACAGTAGGGAAACACAGCTGGGACAAATCAGACCTAACTAAACAAGGGAAGCAAAACCAGACACCCTGTGTGCTGGACAGGGACTATCAAAATAAAACAGGAAACACAAAACAGGCACAGAGGCACGGACTTGACGCTGAACAAAAGGAACAGAAACCAAACTGAAGAACTAGAAATCACAGAGCAAAGAGCTAGAGCAAGAAATACAAAACTAAATAATAGACACACTTAAGTCACCGTCTGTAGACAAACAGGGTCTGGTGACCACTGGGTCACCTAACACTGAGTGCCTTTGACATAGTGGTTTAAATTGGCATCCCAATAATGAGAACAGGCTACATCTGTCCAGTTAATTATTCTCTATTTTTACTCCTTTTTATTGTAATTTTAGCGTATTTACATTTTAAAATGGTTCACAGAAACGCCAGGATAACATTATGTATAAGCTGAGATAATAGTTGTATCTCTAAAAAAGAAACAAAACACATAAATTTGTATTGCACAGGAGGAGGTCGGCTTAGACCTGGGAAAACAGTTGGGGAAACCCCGACTGACGATGCTTTCAGTATTTATTTATTCTCCACCACTGTTTCGAAACACACTTCAGTAACAAATTCCTTAATTTCCTAGATTTTTGTGGGGGTTTTTTTTGCAAGTGCAGGATTTGAAACAGGATTTAAATCTATGCTTTGACTACACTTCCTTGCTGAGTGAATTGGAGTGTTGTGAAATTTGTGATCCTCTGACTTTTCATCTAACTATGGATTTTGTTCGATGATGCGCTCAGACTCACTGTGTGTCTTTCTCATGCCTGGGAAAAGATGATCTCAAAAGATGATCCACACACACACACACACACACACACACACACACACACACACACACACACACACACCATATCCAAATACAGGCTAACTAAAAGAGTGGGCCCCAACACTGAAATTCAATCATACAAGAGATATGCCATCATTCCCCACTTTAATGTGTTAAAGTTGTCCACCTGATGCTCTGATTCCAAGGCGGCCGCTGTGTCTCCCTCCCTTTCATCTAGCCTGTTCGACCCTGCTCTGTGCAGGCTGAGACTTGTCTCTCCACTCTTCCTTCACACTTTACCTCTTTTCCCTTTATCTCTGACTTTTGGCTAACTGACTGTTTTCTAGTGTGAGAGAAACTGACTAGATGTAGATTGCTGACAAAGTAAACCATTCTCTGCAAATATTAAAGGGGGAATATACTACTGTTTCAAAACAAGAAAAATGAGGAAGTCTTACAGAAGTGCAAGCATGACTAGCGGTTCTTTAATATACAACAAAAGCAGGAGAAATATATTTTCTTTAAACCCTCAGTGCTTTCTAAACAATATGCATTTGCAATAACTTGCAATACCGCTCTGAGTGACTCGAGGAATATGATGTACCGTGAAAATAACACTGATGGCAAAGATTTGATAAAAGCAGTACAGCAACCCAGAGATGAAGCCAGCAGTGAAGAAAGCAAACAGCCCCTTTTGGCTATAGTAACCTTTCCATGAAAGCAGGTTTTCAAGAACTCTGGAAATCCAGTTCCTGCAGGAACCTACACATGCACTTTGCTTGGTTAAAAGGATGGGGACAAAATATTGCACTGAAGTTTGATTTGGTATGTGCAACATTCTTTCAGATGGCAAATTGGATGCTGCTATCTATATGAAGTCGAGAAGAATCTGCAGCAAATCTGAGGACAATCTGACCGGCATTTCCTACCATGTGCCAAATCTTCGGACAGATGGATAGACAAGCTGATAGACCGCCTGGTATGACGTGCTACTACAAGGACAAAAAGGAACAAAGGCGTTGATTCATTTTTAAACTCTGAACATGTGTGGCTCGTGTTGTGCTTTGCCCATGGGCCTGCAGATCATTCTAGCAGGCAACGAGGTGCAAGAACCTTTTAGATCTGAAAGAAATAACCCAGATCAACTGTGACTGTTACCTGCTAAGATAATAAATTGGAAAAGTCAGGTGTGAGTGGAAGCACTAAGGAGCAGTGATTGTGGATTCCAGCAGCCGTCCGGCCTGCTGTGTCTGAAGTCTGGGAGATCAAAAGCTGAAACAGCACTCAGTTTTCAGGTGCTAATAGATTGTTTCTCATATTCAGCGAAGCCGATCATCCATCATTCACGAGCTTTTCTGCAGATATTTGTAAGATTGTGAATTGACCTGTAATTTTTCTGCACTTATGAAGCTGAATAACAACAGAATGAAGGTAGAGGAGCAGTGACTGCATCTTTCCATAGATGGGCCTCCTGCAGGGAGGAGTTCCGTGGACAATTTTATGGTTGTATGGTGATGTGTTGGGGCATAACAATGTATAAGCATGACAGCAGGAGAACTGTGGTAGAATTACAATCATTCGAGGTGTGAGGAACTAAAGTGACAGTGTGTTACTCGCTGAGATTTGTAATAGCAAGGTAGGAATACACGGTTACATTATGTTTGCATCAGTAAAATCAAAGAGGTGAAGCTACTGTAGCAGATAGAGGTTCAAAAAGAATCTACAAGATGTACTATTTAAGTGGTTTTCTGTCATGTTTGCAATATTATTCAAATAACTTGTATGATTTACTAAGATTTCTGATAAAGTCTATTTGTGGCGAACCGAGAAAATTTTACATGTGGGGGCAAAGAAAGTGCAAGAGGTCAAGGCAGCGTAGAACATAGCTCTATCCATCATAATAGCCACAAAAACACTTTAAAACTATTTTTTATATAATTATTTCTTCTAAAAAAAATAAAGGCTATGAGAGACTTTTGGACAAACAAGCAATTAGTTTTTACAAGTATTCTAAGGACATAAAAGTTGAGGGGCCAGCTAAGGGGGCAGGGCTATATAGGAGGTGGGCAGTTGCCCTCCCTTGTCCCCCTGTAGAGCCACCCCTGATTTGATTACACAACTAATGCACTGTCACATACTTTTATTTAGCTTCTGTGCTTTTCCAGTACACAAAATAATGTTGTAAAATGTGATATGTTATAGAATAATTAAAGTTTCAGTTCAATTCAGTTTTATAGTGCCAATCTCCATTAGCAGTTGCCTTAAGGTGGTTTATATAGTAAAGTAAAGACCTTACAAAAATATAGAGAAACAGAGAAAACCCCAACAATCATATGACCCCTATGGGCAAGCACTTTAGCAAGAGTGGGAAGGAAACACTCATGAAACTGTGAAAGACAAATTATTTGTCTATTATTATGTTATATTATTATAAGTGCTCTCTTACCTGAGAGCAGTAAGAACTTAAAAAGATGTTTAAAATGGCACTTTTATAACATTACCGCATCTTATTTTAGGCAAAGTAGATGTACTAAAATGTTAATATAAATAAAAACGCCTGTTCTGAATTCTAAGTATAACATTACCCAGTCTGCCTCTGCTGGAACTAGTCAAACAATAGTGGTCAGATGTAGTCAGCATTAGAGAAAACAAGATACCAAGAACTTAGTAGGTACCCATATGAGTAGACGATTAATATGTTTATCCCAAGTATTTAAACAGAAACTGCTTTATCAGAAAGTTATATTAAATTACTGACATCTTCATGGGTCATTTATTTAAAATGTTAGAATTATATTTTGTTGATAGGACACAGTGATTTTATTAGTCAGAGTTAAAGCGGCGCTATCTCGGCAGCTGAACTAACTGCCATCTTCCATATGTAGTTTCTACAGCACCATTTGTAGTTTTTTTCATGGGCTTGCAGGCTTCCTTCTGTTTTTGTTCAGCATGTAAGGACCAGAACATTTGTAGGCGTATATTGGCCCCTTCAGTTCTGGTAGAATAGCTGCTTCAGTACTTATACTGCCTATGATGGTATGGTACCACAGAAAAACAATTCTTGTTGTGTCTTCAGAATATCGAATGGAACTGTGAGTATCAGTTCTGGTGACATCCTGTAGTCAGTGTTGTAGTATGATATATTTTAACCCAAATCAGTCTGTTTTACCAGAACTTACCATTCAACTGGATGCTTAAATGTAACCAAGCAGTGTCTGAAAACGAAAGCAGTAATAAAAACATCTCGACATCTGAAAACAGATTTGTTCTGTATACATCCTCACTACAGGAGGTAGAGTTGCAAATATGGATGGAAACAGTCACATATTTTGGGTGGGCACTGACTTTCTACCTCTTCTACTGTTTAGGCTGTCGACGTGTTGGTATGAACTTCTTCTGAGGAGGAAATTTACAATCTCAAATACCAAAGTAAGACACAAAAATTGCACATTTCCTTTGTGGCTTTAAAAGTAGTGACCTTACTGAGCTTTATCAGTATCAACTAGCTGTAAAACAAAGAGCATCTCTATTGATGGCCAAGGTCTCGGAGATGAAAACTGAGTCATTCTGTGCCATTTGCTAAAGTCTCACCAGGGGTGATGGAAATGAAACACTCCAAAGAAAGAGATTTAGAGAACTTATTTGTCAGTACTTGAGTCATCGTGATGCCACACATTCTGACTGCTTCAGCCAACAACCATGTAGAGGAAGAGCTCCCAGCTCTGAGCTATTTTTGTCTTTCTGGCCATCTACATGTATGCACTCTCTTATAATGCATTAAAGCCCAAGGAGGCTAAATTAATTTATTTCTCTCAAGTGAGATAATGGATGTGTTCTGATGTACTTGGCTTAGTAAGCTTCCTGAGATGCTGGTTCTGCTGAGGGAAGGAAAGGAGAGAAGTTAACGATGTAAGACCTAAAACTTAATAGCTTCTTTCACAAATGTTAAAGCCTGATCCTGTAATGTTGTAGCCCACCACTGCACTGATAATGTACAGTAATGGTGAACTCCCGTCAGATCAGGCGATAACCTTTTTAGTGAATCTCCCACGAGTCACGTTTTTTAATTACCTTTGCATCTGCAAGCTGCTTTGCAACCCATCACAACCCCAGCTCCTTCATGTTGTGTTGTGTACTCGCTGATTCGTGTACTGGCTGTTGTCACTGACAAATGCTACTGTAGCATTTAGCTTGCTTCAGTACACTTCTCATGCTGTTTACACACATATCTTCCCCTGTTTCCTCAAACTCAAGTATATTGCTTCCACCTTGTACCAAGTTGGACTTCTCATGAGCCATATAAGGAATCCACTATGTATTGTTTTTACCTCAAAAACAGGATTTGCAGCACTTACAATGCAAAACTCCTTGAGGATGGGACAAAAGGTTAAGTTATTGTGTTGTCACATTATAAAAAACGTGAAAAATGAGCAAAACATTTTAATAAAGCCTACTAACACCCCTGATAAATATACAGTTATGGAATGGCTATCATATACTTACATAAACCTTAATGAGGAACTGATCAATATAACATTACACAATCCAGTCCCATAAAATAATTATTTCCCCGCCCTTTAGCTCCTGGCTGTTGACATTTATGTCTGCAAAAATGACCCAAAATAAATCTTTAACAGTTCCACAACTCAAAGGCCAAACTGGTGTATGAATATGTTTTCTACAATGGCTGTGTCTTATTCGAGAGACTATGGTCGTCACCCTGCACTGCACAAACCTAAATCCAAAATTTCACTGTAGCAAGCATGTTAGTTTTTCCACCCCTTCTCCCAAAGACCCAATCACCAGCTTAACCTGCAGTAATACAAGCCAATCATGCTGTCTCAGCCATTAAAGAAGCTTTAATGTTAGCTGTGTCCCAAAACCTAGGCCGCATCCATCCAAGGACGCTGCCCTCGCAGTCTATATGGGCGGGGTCCTTCGAAGACCAAGAAGGGTGGAAGTGAGCGGCTGTAAAATTGGACAGTCTAGCCTTCAGATTTGTGTCACCAGGTGTCTCGGTGGAGTTTAATAAACTCAGCCGTCTGCTCCTTGCCATCTAAAATATAACAGGACACCGGCGTAAAGTCTCGACCATCTCACACTTCTGTTTAATCGGTTTTCTGTTCAACATTTATTCAGCTGTGTGAAAACTATAACTTTAATCTCAGCCAAACCGATTTACTGAGGAACAAATAAAACACTGAAAAAAGCCAAACAATAACATTTGTAATTATCTAAGTGGCTTATATATCATGTTTAACCTGAGTAGCAAAAGACTGCGGGGGGTCTGAAAATGACGTCCCGGGAGTCCCGTGTTCTCGCCGGCTATAGTGAGCCTTGACCATCCAGACGTCTCTGAAAACGTCGGAGCGCTATTGCAATTATGTGATCTCTTGATAAATGGAGCAGATAAAACTAAGTAGCTGCCGCCATTATTGGAAACTGGAATTGGCTGGGCCACGCTATGAATTTTGGGATAGGTTGGGCCAAGAAGGATACACCCGGCCCATCCTTCAAATCCGGGGAAATGAAGGACGCATTTGTCGGCCGCATTTGGAGCAGCCTTCGAATTTGGACAGCCTTCGTCGCCTGGCTGTGATGTAATCGGCCTTTAATAGCGGCCTACCAACGATGCGGCCTAGGAATTGGGACACAGCTGTTGTGTAGCTTTGCTCATGCATAGGAAAGGTTAAACCTGCAGTGGGTTAGAGGTTTGATGCTTTGCTGATGACGTGAAAGTTACCTTGTGAAAACCTTGTAAAACTTCCAGTTCAGTGTAAGAAATTTGACAAATATATCCATAACTGATGGCCAACAGTACAAAGAAGTCTAACATATGGTTGACAGTAGATGAATTTCCCTCGTTTAGAAGGGCTACAGGTCTTTATAAAATCAATAACCAACCAATAACAGCCCAGAGAGTCATCATTGCTTCTTGCTATAACGTCTGTTTCTATACCTGGAACTTAATGGAAATACTATTTGAAGTCAGCACATCTCTGGTTTGAGTAAGTGCTAGTTTCCCTCCCCTTTTGCTTAGTGACATGCCTGCCACATGGAAATTAAGTTCACTTCAACATGATAGAAATCAGAAAGGTGAACTCACACATGGTTTTATTAACAGTCTGAAGATTCAAGACGTAATGCCAAAAGATCAGTGTTTTTTTTTTCTTCAATGGTATAAAAAAAGAGAGAAAAAGGTTTTTAATCACAGTAATTTTGCCTTGTAAAAGTAGCTTTCATAAAGGTAATCCTATCAAATAGGTCTGGCTCTCTTCTTGTTGACATGTCACGGCGAGAATTTAATTAAATGTTAATAAGAGAGAGTCTGTAGGCTTTTGTGTCCTATTACCTTCATACTTATTGCTTGGTTCAGAGCCTTTCAGTTCCACTTACAAATTAAAAGTAGATTACTATGTGTAGCGGCCAAGAAACCCACAGACCTCTTATATTATGTGTACAGTTTAACTGAAAACGGCTCTGCAACAGCCTCTATAAGCATTAATGAGTCAATTAATTAGTAAAAAAAGGAACTTCACACTGCGTGATAACTTGTTTCTGTGCAGTGGAGGTACAGTGGATAACTCATTCATCCTTTTTGAGTCCCAGAAAGCAAGTGACTGAAGATGATATATTATCTTGATTATTCTATCACATTGCTTTGTGATAGAAGCGTGAGGAGATAGAAAAAAATGCCAAGGGAATGATTAGTGACTTAGTGGATGGGAAATTATGCAGATAGAGTTTTGTTGCTTTTGTGCTGGGTAAGTGAATAATATCTTAAAATGCTGTTGGAAGGTTTCCGTCTGCTGATTGAGCTGCAGGGCGAGGCCTCTCTAATCAAAAAAGCTATGAGGAGCTATGAAGACAGCACAGACAGTGCAGGGTTCAAATCCGCCAGCCTGCCGGGGCTTTTCCGTGCAGAGCTTCCTTGTTCTCCCTGTGCCTGCATGGGTAACACAGCTTCCTCTCACAGTCAAAGACACGCATGCTAGATTAACTGGTATTTCTAAATTGACTGAAGGTGTGAGTGTGTGACACTATGACAGCTGGGATGAGCTCTAGCCCTTCCCCTGCTACTCTGAGTTGGATAGAATTACAACAATTTCAGAGAACAAATTTCTGGAACAAAGCCCTGCTGATAAGGCCTGCTTTGAAACTGTGGCTGCTTTGGCTGCAAAAGACTTCTGGTCCTGTCAAAGTCTAAAGGAAAACGGCTCTTGAACTTGACTTTGACTTCCATAAGCACTTTCATGATGAGTTCATGGACTCAGTCACTCGGTTTGGATTGCACTGAATAAAATCCAGCCAATTTTGTAAATTCTGCTTAATTCTGTGTTTGGGAAAGGAGGTTTATCAAGTTTATCTCCACTGGTTAATGACCATAGATAATATAAAATATGGATGCAGCTACTGTGAGCTCACCCATTGGTTTCTGATGTCTCATTCTTAAGCCTCGGGCGACAAAGAAGGGATGGTCTGACTGTGAAACCACATGCCAATTGGCTAACAGCTTGTAGTTTGCCAAATTAAATTTGAGGATATAATTTGAAGCTGATAAAAATCCAGAGAATGTACCACTCTCTTTAAAACTAAGTGAGAATCCTTTAGAAATGCCTCTGTAGTGCACAGTTTTACAGTTCGACTCTACAGTACTGATCTTTTATGCGCATCAGGTTCTTTGGCTCTACTTCAGCCTCCTTTGTTTTCCTCTCTTGAGAGGTTCAATGTGATTAAGAGTAGTTGAGCAGGTAGAGCCCTTCTGAATTTTCTACATTTGAGCTGTTCCTCTATAAAAGCTTTTTTATACCAGTTAAATTCAGATCTTTTGCCATGTTAGAATAATTATCTTTTCAGCAGCCTTTTCCACTTTCTTCAACCTGTTTTGTTTGTTTGTGTCATGTTGTCAGGTGACCTTTTGTCAGCTTCGGCAATGAATGGCATTTATTTTTCTGACCAAATGCCAGCTCGTCTGTGATAATAGGCACTGTCACGTGCGCCGTCACGGCTGCACAGAAAGAAAAAAAAACCCTGTGCCTGCTGCACTCTGCCTCTTTAGCCGCCAACATCAATCCACAGAAGTTTAAGAAAGTTTCCCAGTGTTGATTTTGTATGAATCTCCTAATCTTCAATAAGCCACAATCCATAACATCTCATTAGACAAATCCTCAATTGAGGCTGAAGCTGAAGTTGCTATTGAAGCTTGAAGCTTTGGCAGAAAACCCAACAAAACAATCTATGGTTAGAAGGATCAGTAAGGGGTTTAGAAAACAAATTAAATCATGGAAATTGCTATATACACTATTCAAGGGAGAAAAATCGTTTCCTCTGCTTGGCTGGTCGGCAGCTGAAGCCTAGGAGCCGAGCGGTATAGAAAATAAACACCATAAATCAAGATGGCCTGATGCCCACTCTGCTGTCCAACACTCCCGCCAAGACAGGCTCCTCTGATGCCCACTTTCCTCCATACCAGCTATTCACACAGACAGATAGGAAGAGTTATAGCTGCTGACGGCAGCCATGGCTGTCAAAACCATCACTTCATCACAACAACCACAAGCAAGGGATCGAGCGAGGACGACACCTCTTCGCTCAACCTTTATACATCAGATAAAAATGGTGCTTTTATTAAAAATGAGATATGGTTTATCTCAGTATGCTATGTTTGGTAATTATGTAGTTATTGAAAAATTTATCAATGCCACTGCGGCGGTCCCTGCAAGCATTTGCACAGCATTCTTACAGCTACAACATTAATATACAAGAAAATACAAGGCTATAGAGATACACGATATAACGATTTTTTAGGGATGTGTAAAATATAATCAAATTTTGTAATTAAGAACAAAAATAGGAAAAGCTGCGTTTTTTTTATCGATCATTTGGAAAATCTGCAGGAAGAGTTGAGCTGAATTGACAGAAGCTCAATGGAAAGACACAGGAGTTAATTAGTGAGAAAAGCAGTGTTTAAGAAACTTCCAACAATTGAGAGACAAGTATGATCAACTCCTGAAGGTATGCCCTGAATTTATCAGGAAAACAGCTGGATGTGGAAGGTAAAACCTGCATTCCCAGCAAACAGAAAGAAAATGAGATGAGAAAAACGGGAGCACCTCAGAAAACAAAGGATTTACAGTGCAGTATATAAAAATTTACCCAGGAATAGGAGGAAATAAAAAGTAAAGGTCTGCTCTAATATTAGCATTTTTTAATATGTTGGGGTTTTTTAACACTAAAGGCCACCAAGGGCGAAAATACTACTTCGTGCCCTCGAAATACTTATTTGTGGCCACGAAATACTATTTCGAGGGCACAAAATAGGTATAACGTGCGCACGAAATGCTAATTTGTGTGCACGAATTGGGTATAACGTGGCACACAAATTACGCATTTGTGGCAACGAAATACATAACGTGTGCACACCATATTGATACAATTCCTGGACAGCTGCGTAGAGACATAAGCATAAGAGACGGTATGATTGAGTTTTATTTTAGACGTAAGTACGACCTGGATGCCGGGATAGATTTTATTGTCAACCAACTGCAAGGGCCTGGGAAGGATCACGGTTATCAGTCAAGTGTTTCGTGCCCACAAATTAGCATTTCGTGCGCACCTTATACCTATTTCGTGCCCTCGAAATAGTATTTTGTGGTCACAATTTATTTATTTTTTGGACCATGTCATCAGAGGGGCTCCGTAGGTTTGATCTCCACCAATAACAAACGGACTGAATGGACTCTTTAGCTGCCTAAATCCCCATTAATCAACTGAATAGTAGCAAATTACTTCAGAAAAAAAAAAGAAGAAGACATTTATTGGCGTGGTACCATTTATGATCTGGTTTTTAGCAATATGCTTTAGAAATATTTCTGGGATAAAAATAGTTGTAAGTATCTCTTTCACTTTTTTTAACAGTGGGATGTGTTAAGTTGCTATTCCACAGCCTTTTTGCCAGTATGTGTAGGTTGACACGAGAGGCGGCTTCTTCAAAAATATTTAACTCGACAGTTATCTTACCGAACCTGAGAAAATACTGAAAACACGTCAGCTGGTTTGTATCGATCTGCCCTTTATAACCTCGTTAGAAAGTAGTGACAGATGGCTGCGCAGTGAATCATCTGTTCATCTAAATATAAACCAAATGCAAGGCAAACACCAACAAAGCAGAGACGCTCGACTGCGAGTGTGCATGCAAAGACTGCAAAATCTTGTAATCGTCATCATCATCAGCATCATCTTGGTAGCTCACCTTGGCTTTGTTAATGGTGCAGTGCAGTGCATTGTTCTCCTGGTCATACAGCAAACTGAATTCCAAGGTTCCCAGTGTAGCTGTAAAGACAGAGAAAGAAGCAGGAAATTAGTCTTAATGGCACATAAACAGAGTTGCCGGGGGAGAGAAGACATTCAGCTTTGCTTTTATTTGATCATTACGAAGAAAAGAACGCATTTCAGCCACTAATTTCTTCTTCCACATGTAACTGTAAGAAGCAACACAGAAGTAAACATAAAAGAAAGCAGCATGAATTTGAGGGGGATCCAGTTATGTACTCAGGGCCACGCCTTAATCTTTTAGATTTCATAATCCCAATTTAGTTTTTAGAATTTAGAACTGAGGATAAACTCTGGGCTAGCATCGTTTTACTACCATCCAATGTGGTCCAACCTGTTGCTCTTAATAGAGCAAAAACTCATATCCTGCTGACCCGTGAGTGTACTCTTCACAAGTTGACCACATTGTAAGAAAGTGAAGAGGAAGGGTGAGAAAATATGTGTTTAATTAGAGAAAGTGGAGCAGAAAGCTGCCAAGTGCAGAAAGCTAAAAAACAACATCTCTTCTTTGCAGGTGGGCAGCTCAAGTGTAAAGAAACAAAAATGCGAAAATCAGCGTGCGTATTTCAGTTGACGTCTCGGATAAAATGGGCTTTCTGGGTGAAGCAGATTTGAGGCGTAACCGTCTCCATTTTCATTATCAGTTTTACTCCTGCTCTTTGTTCTGCTTTTCCCTGCTTCTGTTTTTCTGCGTAGCACTCACTAGAGGACGGACTTCACTGTGTGAGATTTTTCTTCTGTATTTTTTCCCCCATTGCGTTATCGTCATGTAACTTCATCCCAGCCTGTATATTCTATCCTTCCTGCTGCACTTATCTGCATGTAAAAAATGTGGCCTGGCCGCCTGCCTGCATATGACCTGCATATGACCTGCATATTTGATAAAGAATTTGGATTTGGAACCTCACCCTGGTCTCCTTTGTCTTGCGTTTGACTCTCCCTCCTTTTAAAGCCATTACAATTAGTACCTACCATTAGGGCAAGGCTGCTGCTGCTGCTTCTGAGTAGTGAATTGGAACAATTTATTGCATGATCTCATCCTTTGTCCTTTCAAAATGCCAGGTGAAAAGGGACTCCCATTTCCTGGATTGATCAAATGTTGATAGAATAAAATAAATAAATAAAAGAAACGTGAAAAGATGTGTGTGGGTTTCAAAAGACCTCACACACTCTAAATGATTGAGCAGTTCGTAAGGAATAAATTCAGTCACACTTTGATATTTATGAGCAGGGAACATTAGTTTCATGGTTTTGCAATTGTACTTTTAAGTATTACCACCTCCCCCACACTTTACCTCCTCTTACAAACTCGTGCTATGTGGGAAGAAACACAAGCCGGCTTTTCTAGAATGATTTTATATCCACGGATGGACGCACTGAACCGCAATATCGCAACTGCAGTGAGAGGGATAAGGAGTTTTGTATCGGCATTGTTGGGCTCAGCCAATAACATCTTGATTAAAGAACTGTAATGTCCTTATCACAACCACCGCCAGTCAGCAGCGGGACATTGGAAAAACAGCATTCTGGGATTTTAGACAGAAAAATTTAACTTTTGTTTAACCATTTGTGTTCACTGTTGATTTTTTTTTTCACTACATCATAAACTGTGGATGATTTTTTATTTACCCAAAACTGTATGATTATGTTTACACAATAATATCAGATAAATGAAAAGAAAAAAAAATCCACACTGTGTCTGAATGTGGATACTTTCAGCACACTTCCATGTGGTACAGTATCCACTCCATTGCATGGTTTGTGAGCTTGACAGGGTAGTGCTGTCAAACCGAACACACCAGAAATGACAACAGCAACACCTGATTCTCAGCTACCACATGGAAACACACTTATTTATCCAAATATTTAACCAGAGTTTAAGAATGAAAACATAAAAGTGAGAAAAGTTGTGTAAAACAACTCAAATAAAACTATGCAGAACTCTGCTGAAGAATAAAAGTGGCTAATGCTGGAGACGTCCACATGTGAAAGGGCACTTTGTTCCACCGTCTCGGAGCAGCAACTGCAAACGCCCGATCTCCTCTGGGCCTCAGGACAGCTAGGAGCGTTCGCTCAACAGACCTCAGGGATATAGAGGAAGTGTGCAAACTTAAATGATCAGAGAGTTTAAAAAGGTGCCAACACATGCCATGCATATATAATCTCACTTGCATGTGCCTTTTAATAACCGTGCTGAAGTGTTTTTGGACCAGCTGCAGTCGGCTAAACAGAGACAAACCGACACCTGAAGCAAACTATTGCAATAATCAACTCGAGATGACATAAAAACATCATCTGCTCTCTCAAAGTCTCTGAAACAGAGGAATAGCTTCCCTTTTGTGAGATAAAAGCAGCTAGTTTTAACGACAGCATTAATGTGTTTGTCAAAACTTATTTTGTTCCTCATCCTTAATCCTGGTACAGTATATTTAGGTAAGGTTCACTGGTGTATTTGGTAGAATTATATGAGTTCTAGTTAAATATAAGGGTAGGCTAGACCTTCAAGCCTGAAAAAACATAAAGAAATTATACTTCGTTAATTGGCTTGACGGGTATTTCAAGCTTCACTATTCACCCACAGAGACATACCTCCAGTTAGTTACAGTATTTATCAGCAGTTCATAACATTTTTATGTGGTTGCAATAGTGCAACAGCTATTTACTGTAAAAGATATGAGAAGAAATGAAAATTAATGGCAACTATTATGGTTCTCTTAGCTTTCTGTCGCATGTATATAATGGTAGATGGCCTGTATTTGTATAGCGCTTTACTAGTCCCTAAGGACCCCAAAGCGCTTTACACAATCATCCACACATTCACACACTGGTGATGGCAGCTACATTATAGCCACAGCCACCCTGGGGCGCACTGACAGAGGCGAGGCTGCCGAACACTGGCGCCACTGGGCCCTCTGACCACCACCAGTAGACAACGGGTGAAGTGTCTTGCCCAAGGACACAACGACCGAGACTGTCCAAGCCGGGGCTCGAACCGGCAACCTTCCGATTACAAGGCGAACTCCCAACTCTTGAGCCACGATCGCAATTGCGACGTTGCGTGCTAACGTTAAATGTAACCAGCATGCCAAATAATGAAGTTAGTGTAATCCACGCTGCAGAGTGCTCTAAATTCTCAAGTTCATTTTTTTTTTCCAAAAAAGTATCAGCAATATATGATGTCAGAGAGCAGATATCACTAATATGGTCAATACTAGCTGTGAGGGGCAGCCAATCAGAGGAAAGCTGGTTTAAAGAAAGAGAAGCTAAAATGGCTTGATTCAAAGGCCGACTGTAGGATAAATAAAGACTACTATTAATTCTGAATTATGTAAAACTATTCCTGTAGAGGCCAAGAATAAAATGAAAGAGTTGGAAATGAGCCTTTTATTTTAAACCTGTTTACAGAATTTCATTTCTTCATATTTCTCAAATGAAGCTCGACTAAGCTGATAAGATGCAGGATGCTTTCCCTTTTTTAAACCAGCGGACAACATGGCTAGGATTGCTATCAACATTATTACCCCTTAAGAGATTTTGCTATCAATAGCTGGTTAGTTTCCAAAGCATTAAATACAACGAGTTAGGAATTAAGTTCCAGTTTGTGATAAGAGCACTCTCCTAAAGGGCAGAGAATCAATGCTGCTCCAGAGAAAGCTGAGCTCATCAGCAGTGACTGAGCCTCTTTACCGCCTCCCACCCCAACACACACAAAGATGAAGGCATTTAGCTTCCTTTTAGTTTACCGACATGATTAATGGGGATTGTTCTACAATCACTGTGTACAGTCATTGTTGCTTTGCGATGCCAAACTGCAAAACTGCCCACTGAAGCTTCGACTTGTGTCCACGACGTCCTGGAAAATATCAGCCGATGTGCAAACATTAGAGGATTCACCAAATTAATGTCGCAGAGCTGAGCTAAATACGCAGTCAGTTTGTGCTTTCCTTTTACCTTAACTGTCAAACAGTCAACGTTTGTCATGTACTTTGAAAATTTAAGTGATGCCATTTTGTAGCTTGAAAACGATGCAGCTGCAGTGATTTTAAACTAAATATTTTTTCATGCGCATACATTTTCTCAATTGAGTCAGGCTGTAACCTCCCTGTTTTTATCAATCCAAGCACTGATTTGTCAGATTGTTTCATTACATGGAGAAACATTCAGACACTGAAGGGACATCGGATGTACTTTTAATGCTGAAAAAGTCCTGGACACAATGTTTTTTTTTTATCTAAGAAGATTAAAATTTATGGTTCTTCCCAAATATTAGTGTCACAATATACACTCATCATACAACATATTACTTATTTGCACCATGGGTTGGTTTGAATATTTCAGAAACTGCTGATCTTCTGGAATTTTCCTAAACAACCACTGCACAAGAGAAAGCACCCAGTGATCCACCTTTCTGGGTGACAGTGTCTTGGTGATGTCAGAGATGAGCTACAGCAGCAGACGAACACACTGGGTACCACTCCAGTCAATTAAGAAGAGGAAATTGCAGCTACCATTCATCACAACTAGAAAACAGACTAGAAAACCATTGCCTGGTCTGACGAGACTCAGTTTCTGCTGTAACATTGGAATGGACCCATCAGGAATCGGCTTAAACAACATGAAAGCATCTAATGTCTCATGTTGTCGGACATATTTTCTTAGCACATTTTGGACATCTTTATACCAGCTGAGCATTTTTCCAATGCCAGAGCCTCTCTGAGTATTGGCGATGACTGTGTCCATCCCTTCATCTGATTGCTGCTTCCAGCAGGTTAACACTGCATGTCAGCAAAGCTCAAATCATCTTAAACGGCTTTCTTTATGACACCGGGCTACACAGTATTATGAATTACGTCTTCAGTATCAATGAACTCGTCGTCAGTCACCAGATTTCAAATCAGCAGCAACTGTGTGATGCTGTCATGACCGATGAATGGTTCCAGAACATTTCTGAATCTATGCCAGAAAGAATTAAAGCTGATCTGAACGGAAAAACGGGCCCAACCTGGTATTAGCATGGCCGGTAAGTGCGCATCGCGACATTATTGACAATAAAAACAACATTTCAAAAACTGAAATATTGCAAGTTAAAATAAATAACCAAGTCCCAGTTTAATTTAACTATTCATTTATATCCTGGTTCGATCCCAGCAGGAGACACGAATCCCTTTGGGGTTGTGTCAGGAAGGGCATCTGATGTAAAATGTGCCAACTCAAACACGCTGAGCTACCCACTGTGACGACCCTTTGTGAATAAGCAAGCACCCAAAAGTAGCTTCATTTATTTAAAAAAAACAAACAAACCAAAAAAGCCACACAGAGAAAAAAATGTTTCAAAAAAAAGAACACCAGCATGCATTTTTGGACATTTTTTCTAGATATCGCAATATCAACATCATCGTGAAATCTTCTATGAGTAGTGAAAATCGAGTAGTGTTACGGCCTTGTTTCCAAACATTTGTGTCATGACTTTAACAAGACTTAACACTTTGAAAATTCCTTCATTTAGTTATTGTAAAGTGCAATAATAGATAGATTTGACAAAAAGTACACGAAGGCACTTTCTGATGTGTTCAAATTAAGTGTCAGCACAGTGGTCTGTTCAGGCCTTTGTCATGGTGTTGCAACAGCCATGAAGACCAACAAATTCTTGCAGCTCAAAGCACACACGGATCTCACTGTTTTTAGAGTAAGTCAAGTAGTTTTTACCAGAGTTACAAAAATTTTGTTTTGGTTGGCTGGCTGGCTGGCTGGCTGGCTGGTTGGTTGGCTGGCTGGTTGG
>NW_005187416.1:2537286-2553237 GCF_000239375.1 Pundamilia nyererei
TGGTTGGTTGGCTGGCTGGTTGTTTTTTGGGGGTCGGTTTAGTTTCCAGCATGGATTTTCTTGTTTAAGTTTAGTTTTTATTGTTTTAAAATGCTCAGTTTTAGTGAAGTTTTTTTTATTAGTGTTAGTTTTAGTCTCTTTTAATTATTATTGCATGGAGGGTATATGTCAGAGGTGAGATTTAGGAAAATCAGTGTTAATACACACGTCCATCAAAGCCACATCAGGGAACTTGTAATAAAATTTTATTTTTTTATTTCTTGTATTTTATTTTAATTGTAGCTTCTTTTTAAAGTTCACAAAAATCATTATAGTTACTTTATTTTTCCCCAAAGTCCTTTTTTTACATTTTTGTTTTCGTTAAGGTTTTTTAAACATCTAGTTTTAGCTTTGAGATTAGTTTCAGTTAACTATAATAACCTTAGTTTTTATTATTATTTAGGGTTTGGTCAGATTTAGGCAGCAAAACTACTTAGCTGCTTTTTGGAAAAGATCATGTTTGCAGCTGTGTGATGTGAAATCTGTCCGCGGCAGAAGATTATATTACATTATGCCTCACCACCCTGGAATGACACTGTGATATAATATTTTTATGACAGCAGGCTACACAGTATTATAAATTAGGTCTTCAGTGGCGACACAGTTGTGATCCTCCTTTAAAAGGGTCTCTTCCGTTTCTTAATGGATAGTTAAACAGATTTAATGAGTCAACGAGTTTCACTGTGACATGAAGACAAACAGAGGTGTACTTTACAGGAGGATCTTTACGGAGCCGAAAGAACAACACACGGTTTGTCCTCCCATGACCT
This sequence comes from Pundamilia nyererei, assembly GCF_000239375.1. Lineage (NCBI taxonomy): Eukaryota > Metazoa > Chordata > Actinopteri > Cichliformes > Cichlidae > Pundamilia > Pundamilia nyererei. The sequence goes on from NW_005187416.1 coordinate 2,538,096, forward strand.
CCGTCAGGACATTAATGTTTAATTTACTGTGACATTGCCTGCGTTTGTCTCTAAATTCAGGCTAACAGTAGGATTCTATTAGCCACTTTGTAAAGGTGGTGCTTGTAACACTACTTTGCACCCCAGATGCATGAGCCATCTGGCTAGCTGTGGGGTACAGCCCACTAAGATGCAACAGTGCTGTGAACTCAACAGGAGTATAATAAAGTGGAGTCATTTTTTTCGTGTGGCAGAATCATGTTCCAGTCTTGCTGCGTGCCCTAATTTCTGTGGCTCTCAGGAAAAAAGGTGATAGGTCTAATTCAATTTCAAGTAGCTACTTAGCAGCACTGAAAGCGATCATTACGCAATTATCTGAAAAGATTAATTAATTACATAATTGCCAGTAAAGAAAAGAATTAATGAATGTAACAGTTATTGATAGCGCAGTCTTTTATTAGAAGCCGAAACACTTTCTTTTAGCTTCCTGATTTCTGAGCACAGAAAGAAATATTGTCTGTGCGATGCCAGTAAATATGCTGAATCAATGAGATGCTGAAATACTGAAAACATTAGCCAGCCGAGGAGTCTGCTGTTGAAAACAGAGGCTGAATCAGGTGATGTGATTGTTTCCCAGCGAGTGAATGATGACAAGTGCTGAAAGGCTGTTAAAATGTTTACAGCGTCATCATTTCCTCTACCAAGTATGTTGTTCCTGCTGTGTCTAATGATTTATGTACAGAGCGATCACACTGCCTGTTATCAAAGATAGCGCTCGAAGCAATGTTTTGAAGAAGACGCATCTACCTTTGCTTCTTTCTTTTTTATTTTCTAAAACAATGGATTAAGGCTTTGAAGTGACATGGGCATTTATAGAGGGAACATTTGCTAGTCAGGCCATCGATTAAAAGTCAAGCGCAAAACCACATCACACTTTATGTGTCAGCACCACTTTATCACTTTCAAACATTAAAGTTTAATCACATTCCTTGTGTGGACATAAACTGTGTTATGAAAAAAAGAAAATCAGAAAACAAAGATAATCTATTTGATATGCCTCTTCAAATGCTTGCTAATACAGATCAATACATTTAGACATGTAGACACACGGTCAAGATGACCTGGTTTAAACCTGAGCTTCAATGTGGAGAAGAAAACAGATATAAGGGACTTTGAATGTGGCATAGTTGTTGGTAACAGATGGACTGGTGTGAGTATTTCAGAAACTGCTGATCTTCTGGGATTTTCCCACACGACCATCTGTAAGGTTTACAGAGAATGGTCCAAAAACAGAGAAATTATCCCGAGTGTGTCAGTTCTCTCGGACAAAATGTTTAGTTGATACCAGAGGTCAGAGGGGAATTGTCAGACTGCTTTGAGCTGAGAAGAAGGCAACAGTAACTCAGATAACCACTTATCGTAACTACGGTATGTAGAAGACCACACTAGGTTCCACTCCTGTCAGCTAAGAACAGGAAACAGAGGCTACAATTTGTACACTTTCACCAGAATTTGGTAAAACTGTTGCTGTTGATGGTGTGATGAGTCTCGATTTCTACTGCAACATGCAGATGGTAGAAAATTGAATCTCTTCAAACTGGTTTCTTGAACATGACAAGGACTTCTCTGTACTCAAATGGCCTCCACAGTCACCAGATTTTAATCCAATAGGGAATCTTTGGGATGTGGTGGAATGGGAGATTCTGATCATAGACATTCAGCCAACAAATCTATAGAAACTGTGACGCTGTCATGTGACTCTGGACCAGAATCTCAGAGGAAAGCTCCCAGCACTGTGCTGAATCTGAAGAATTAAACCAAGTCTGAAGGCAAAAGAGGGTCCAGCCCAGTACTAGCAAGGTGTACTTTAAAAAAAGTGTAGTAAGTGTATATTTTGTAACATTTTAATAGTTATGAGCCTTTAAGTGTTGCCAGAAGCAGCACTGCTCATTAACCTATGAATATGCACTAAATTATAGCATCTATTTCACATTCCATTTACGTGGGCTCATCTGAGAAGACACTTTAACCTGAGAAAATTGGCGAAGTGTGGCAAAAACCAGACATCAAACAATACAAAGGTAGATAGCCCTGAGTCACACATGGCTCCACACAACTAGCGAATGGAGTGACATTTTGCAAATCTGATTTCAAAAGAGAGCTGAGAGAGCCATACAAAGACGGGTACAACTATGAAACAGCCTCTGGCCTCCAGCACAGGGTTACGCGGGGGGAGGATAGCTTTTACACATTCATACATCTGTGCCTGACATGACAACATGGCCAAGCAGCGTGATGAACACATCAGAGTGCTTTTTATATTAATGATCTGGCTGGCGATTATAGTGTTAATGGAGCTGCTGAAGGAGAAACAGCCGACAGGGACGGGAGGATATCTGAGCGATGACTGTTATCAAAGTGGCAACCGCAATGCTCAGTTAAGGGGAGCACCACACTAGCTCGATTACATGCCTGCAGGCAAAAAAGCAGAGGCAATTCCCACTGAGTGACGCTGGCCGAGCAGTCACCTCCCAGCTGAGAGCCACGTTCATGATACGCTGCGATTCTGTGCACATTGCGCACTTAAATGCACACACTAATATCATCTGTGCACAATCATAAAAATTCAAAGCTATTATTTGGATGGCATCTGAAAAAAATCTTAATTTGAACATTGCTCAAGCGGCAACTGAAATAAAGCCAACTATGAGCGCGTGCTGGAAATAATCAGTACACCCTGTGAACGTTAGCACCAGCTATGTTTTGGACACAGTGAAGTGGAATAAAGACGCACTTAGAGAGACATTAGTAATAAATTGCTCAAAGTCGAGTTGAATAAATTGAGTGCAAAGTAATGCATTTTGCAAAACTAGGTCAAACACCTTCTGATTTCCTCACATCACTCAGCTGGAAAGGAATCGAAATTAATAAACACACATTTTTACATACACACTTTACCTATAATAAAGTTTGACGGACTGTTTTTTTATCTACAGATTACCCAAGATTAAAATGCCTCAATGAAAAAGCCAGAATCTTTGAAGGGCTCAAGATATGCACTTGTAGCTGAACAACAATTTGTCCAGATAAATCAGCATCTTATGAGGAACTACTGGCAAAATAATGTTCCAGTTGCAGCTACTGTCACATAAATAGTTCATCCTGTTGCCTGCAGAGTTTTTACTGAAAGCGACTGCTTACAAGTGCCTTTATGTAGCTTTACCCTACAATCTAAACCATCTTGAGGCAACTGTTGTTGTGATTCTGTGCTATATAAATAAACTAAAACTGAATTAAAATCAGGCTGATTTCGCCATGTCAGGCGAGGAATCCATCAGCTAGTGTTCTGGGCTCAGCAGGTCCATCTCTAGGATTTATAGAGAATGATCCAGTGAGCATGCCTTGTAGATGTCAGAGATTTAATTGGAAAGACCATAATATGGGAAAGCAACAGTAACTCAAATAACCAATCACTGCAACCAAGGTATGCAGAAGAGCATCTCTGAATCCAGAAGACCACAGTAGGTGCCACTCCTGTCTGCTAAGAACAGGAAACAGAAGCAGCAATTCGCTTTTGTGGTGATGAGTCTCTGTTTCTGCTGTGACATTTGGATCGTGGGTCAGAATTAGGCATAAATGTAATGAAAGCATGGATTCATCCAGCCTCATATCAACGGTGCAGGCTGCCGCTGGTGGTGTAATGGAGTGAGTAATATCCTTGGCACCCTTTAGTACCAACTGAGCATTCTTTAAGCTCCACAGCTTACTTGAGTATTGTACACGGGAAATTTCTACAGCACTGTTTTGACTCTATGACACAAAAAATGTAAACAGTTGTGAAGGCAAAAGAAAGCCAACCTTTTACTAGAGAGCTGTAACCAATAAAGTGTCCAGTAAGTGTGCATCAAAACAATGACTGGTATTTGAAGTACAAAGTTAGGTAGTGCTCCTCAGAGTGATGTTTGTTGTTCCTCTGTGGCGCTTTAAATGTCCAGTTGTGTGTCGATCTGGTTGGTTAAAGTTAGCCTACACTACACAATGCTAAACAGATGGTTCATCCAATAACCTGCCAAGTATTTCTCAGAGTACCTGAACTTTTCCAAGCAGCCTCCAAGGATGACTTCCCAGATGGTTCTGAGTAACAAACCATCTGGACTGAAATTGACCAGCAGATTGTAATTCAACTAGTATTTCCTCAGTTCAAATTAGAGTTGAATTTTTTTTACTCGCTCATGTTTGGTACAAGAGTTCTTTTATGTTATTCTCACTTTATCACCACTAAACATTTTAAGTTCGACTCAAAGTCATATTTTTGAACAACTTCTAAGAGGAATACGTATATTTCTCTGCCATCTAATATTCTTTGAATTCAAGGTTGCGATATGCAAAATACCCACAGACAAAGGCTGGAAAATATCAGATTTCCAAATGAAATTATTCAAAAATGAAGTACTTTTTGTTTTAACAGAAGAATAACTGAGTAGATGTGTCTTGTGCACAAGGGTTTGATGCATGAACCCCTATCAGCAGTTAGCTTATACTGCTAAATTCTGAACTTTAGAGACACTAGTTGTGCTGAGCTACGGCAGAAGAATTATTTCAATCTTCTCGTCTGATTCTTTGTAAAGATAAAACAAGCAAATTCCTGTAAAAGGAAACAATTAAGCAAGTGTCCAACTCCTGCAATCCACTACTGCAGCTTTACATGATTCATTTTTCAAAACCTTACTTATCTTATCTCGGGTAGGGGGGCCATCTCCTCAGTTCAGCCCACTTTCTGATTTGAAAAAAAAACACCCCTCATTTTAAAGGCTTGAATTAGAAATATATGCTTTCATTGAAACGATACAAAACCGAAAGTAGAAAAATGTCTGAAATTGTGTTTAGAGCAGTCTGCAGCCTGTGCTTTTGGTCCACATTTGTTACATTTGTAACAGTTTAGATATGACAGAAAATAAAGAAAAGAACATTAGCTCCGCTTTAAAGATCACTTAATCTTCACAAATATAATATAGTACAGAGCAAGTCTGAATATCTGAATGCGCGTTTGAATTGATGAACAAAAGAAATGAAAGTTCATGTAGCGTGCACGGTTTCTAATCCCCTCAAAATCTGACCATGAATCAGAGAGAGCTGAGCAGCGTTTGAAAGGATGGGAGTGGAGGGGGAGTGGGGGGGTCCCACTTTGCACATTATGTTACTGTAGTCTAAGGGACAAATTGCCCAAGTGTTAATTTGTCTGCTTATGCAGTGCTTGAATGAACAATTAGACTGCACGCTTTGCTTCAGCATCCCATTGTGTGCCTCTCATTAGAGTGGAAAACTCTCATGGGGGATGACGGGTTCAGTAAAGATGTTATTTGTTTTGGTTTTTTGTCACAGGGCTGATTTGTTGTCTTATGAAAGGAAAAGAAGGATTTTGACCCGACAGGTAATGTGAACACGGCGACACTGCTCGGATCTGCACACTTTAGTAATCTGTTTTTAACATCAGGGGTTATTTGCTGAAACATGATAGAAACTTCCAACCTTATCAAGGTAGCTTTAGCAGAAAGAGGAAATTATTAGATTTTGGAGCTCATGACTGCGCACATTTGCATGTTAATGAAAAGACCAACTCATGTGTTGTGTGAAGTATTGTGACAATGGGAACATTTACTTAACTGTAATGTAACGAGAGCACCGACTCAACTGGTTGTGTTTAACATATGACAATTATGAGAGCACATCAAGTAAAGCTCATTAACTATTATAACAGTGTGGTTAGTAGTTTTACATCAGTGTAATGATTCTAATACATTATTCTAATTATAATTTCTTGCCTAGAAGGTAAATAGATTTCTTTTCACATTTTCTGATATTTTCCCATCAGCTAAATTATTTTTTAACAAATTCTAAATTGCTGGAAACAAAATAAAAGTATACAAAACAACATGATCCAGATCTAGCAAAACACTCCCCTATCACGTTGGCTGAGAACAGCCCAAAGTCAGAATACTGGCTGATAGAAGAAGCAAGCTGATATCAGTCCTCTGTACTCTATTTCACTATCAATATGCTGCCACACTGTGTGGAACTGATGCAATCATTCCTCTATATGTGAGGCAGCATGGGGCCCTAATATAATGTCTTAACTGTAAACAGAGAATTTTATACAGCATCCTTTTAAAGAATACTTTTCTTTAATATTTTGGTGTTTTTTTTTCAGAGTTCTATTTATAGTTTTCAGTTAAATGACTGACAGAAAAGATGTTACAACACTCCGGTCAACGCTGGACACTCCACTGCACTGCGGCACAGGCCTATCAATTTTCCATCAGATTCAAGCCATGAAAATATTTACACAACCTCTCAAAAGAAGAGTGAAACAAAGCAAACTGCTTCTGAGGCATTTAAAGCACTCGTTGCAGTGCATGAATCACTAAAACCTGAATTTCCAAGCTCTGCTTTACGGGTGTTTACACATATCTTGCAAAGAATCACTACAAATGAATAATAAGCCTTCTGCATCTGGTTGAGTCAATAATGCTGCTGTTTGGGAGGTAAAGGACAACAACATTATTCACTGTCAAAGCAAAAGTGAGTGCTAATTAGCTAATGTTAACAAACAAAGGGATTTATCTGATTGGTCTTGCACACTCGTAGGGCAGAGTTAGTGTTTTTGCAGGTAGTGCAATTAAAAATGCTCTGATAGCAGCTGTGACCAAACTGAGTGGCTAGATGTGCAGCGAGCCTCTAGCTTTCCGGTATTTTGGCTTAAAGAACCTGGTAAAAGCATGTGGAAACAACCAGGGCCGGAAAATGAAGCCAACACATAAGCAGCAAACACTTCAGTTCCTTGAGTGGCCATCTGAGCCTGGCTGCAAGAGGCAACTCAAGGATTTGGTTCGTTTCCTGTTTACATGGAGCATTACTATGGCTTGTTTATGGCTGATTTCTGGGAAACAGGAAAGGGCTGTCTTTGAAACTCCCAGATCCTCCATAAAGACACAGGACATGTAATCGTTCCAAGTGGCATGTGCGCCAGATTAAAAATGTCCAGCTTCATACAAGGAAAAAAATCATTTTAAAAGCCTGATACAAAAAAACCAGCTATGGACGACACTTTTATTAGGTATTTGTGTACACTTGAACTTTTTAAGAATACTATCAAGACTTAAGGTGTGAGACGAGCCTGCTTTGAACTACAGAGAGATGAAGGTGTATCCCATCTTTATCTTTAGGCCCTGCCTCAGCTAATTTGAATCACACTGGATCTTTCAACTATGTTTGTGGTGTTAATACCTGTTGGAGCATTTGAATTATCTGACAAATAATATGGCAAACGTGCACACTGCTCAACAACATCAGGGCATGCTCCTAATGAGATAACGGATGGCGTCACGGGCATGTCCTCCCTGATCTGGACCAAGGCATCACAGAGCTCCTGAAAAGTCTGAAATGCAACCTGGCGACCAAAACATGATGTCCCAGACGTGCTCTATTGGATTTATGTCTGGCAAGGGTGGGGTTCCTTTATCCTCTTGGAACTGCCTGCATACTCTTGCCACATGAGGCTGGGAATGGTGGTGCACCAGGACCCACTGCACCAGGATTGCCCAGCCTTCAGAGTTACATGCATCCCTCCATCGATATGGCTCCTCACATCATCACTGATCCACCACTATCCTGGTCATGCTGAACGATGGTACAGGCAGCAGACCCTTTCACCTCTGTCACATGTGCTCAGAGGGAACCTACTTTCATGTGGGAAAGCACAGGGTGCCGTCGGAGGAACCGGCCAATTCTGGTATTCTTTGGCAAATTTGTTGGGCTTTGCAGTGCTCATCCTGTTCCTCCCTGCACAAACGAGCAGATACCAGTTCTACTGATGGGTTAAGGAGTTTCTACAGCTCTGCTATAGTAACTACTATGTCCCGGAATCTCTGCCATGCTCTTGAGACTGTGCTGGGAGACACAGCAAACATTCTGGCATTGGCATGTATTGATGTGTCACCCTGGTAGAGTTGGACTACCTGTGCAACCTTTATAGGGTCCCGGTATCACCTCACACTACACAACTGACCAGATAAATATCACAAACGTTTAACTGATTTGATGCTCTACTTAAAAAAGCATTCCTTTATTGTTTTAGGCAGTATTTATATAAAACCTCACCCTCTGGAGGGTCTATATGTGTGTTCCTCAAGCTCAGGTCCTCTACCAGAGGCCTGAGAATTTGATAGTTCTGTACTGTATCTTAGATGTTGCTAGAACAGATGCTCCCTCTGGACAGGGAGCTCTGATGCCTACAGTTTGCCAGAGTCAGTCTTCCACTTTTGGGATTAGGCCTCCTAATCCTCCTATTACCACCGGGACCACTTTGGACTTTATCTCCCAAGATGTGAAAAGTATACCTTGCAGTATTTTTTCACTATGACAGACACAAACAGTGTCACCGATTGTTCCAATCTTCACAAAAATAATGCTTTGTCCTTTTTTTGTATCAAGTATTTTCCTGGGTATTGGTTTGAAATTCTAGTACAATGATACTCCTTACTCCATAGACAATCCTGTAAGGATGTATTGTACTAAAGCTATTAATTACGAAGCAGACTATTGCTTCATAATTCATAAAACCATCTTCTCACTATTGCTTGTAGAGCATTTCCAGAAAATCTAAACCAGTGGATGTTTATTGCCGAAATGCCACACTGAGAGTTATAGCTAGTTTTTAATTATGCTTTTACATCTATATTTCTAAAGACAGTTGCTCATAGCCATGAGCAAGAGATAATTGCGATGGTGTGTGGAAAATTAAGATTAAACCTTAACTTCCAGAACTCTGATGCATCCAGTATGGGTCTGTGCAGATACTGCTTTTCCTTGATAACCTTATTTTTCTTCTCACCGCTAAAATCAATGAGGAGACTCACAGCAGCATAGCATGTTTAAAAACAGGAAATGTTAAATGAGCAATGTTGTGGTGAAGTTGTTAATCATTAAACTTGGAAGTTTCCCAGGCGGATTCTGTCACTACATCTTTTTCAAAACAGAGGAAGGAAACCATTTGTTGAATGCATAATGTTACTGTATCTGCTCCGAATACTGAATGTGCTGCAGATGAAGGAGGCGTTTTGAAATACACGCAGGAAAAACAACTCCCTCAAAACTGTATGTATCCTGTCACCACTTCACATTCAGAGCCAAATCTCCAGACATCAGCTCCTATTCTTACACTCTGTCACTGTGTACAAATCACAGATTCACACAAGCAACATATTAAACCCCAAAGTCGACTGTCATTTTTGCAAGCTGTATTTAGAGTCTTATTCCAAAAATAGGAAAAGCCAATCTGCATTAATGCCAATAAATCAAAACCATTAAATAATAACTTGAAGTCTTCTGTCACACACAACTGAAACATGAGCAATGTCACATTTCCTAAGACTACAATGACATTTTAAAAGGATATATATATATCTATTAACCTGTGTGGCAGCTCCACAGATTAGTGGAGCGGAGAGAAGCAGAGGTCACACTCCTTTTAATTACTACTGCCAGTGAAGTGTGACACATTTTGTCTTTGTCGCTCATTTTCCTAATTAGATACACATCATTAAAATATGTACTCATGCTCAAAAGAACGTTCATCATAACCTGGATGCAGCAGTGCGTCTTGTGGTGCACATTACGCCACTGTATTGCACATTTCAGGTAAAGATCAAGGATTTTTGACAACACGGAAGTCTCTGCCACTGCATTGTTTGACTGCTGGGTCACTGAACCGTGTTGTCTGAGTACGACTGTAACAGTGATGCTGCAGCAGTAGCCTGCATGTGGAACCTGGACAGAGATTTTTGGGGACTAGCTATAAAAACTATCATTTGTCACATGGTCAAAGATGCAAAGTTAAATACTGTAATTTCGACAAGTGGTCATATAAAACACAAAAGCTGTCTCAGAAGCAAAGTCAGAAATCCTGTTTGCTTTTACCAAGCTGGAAGCTTCTGCAGGGAAGAGGTTGAAGTGGGTGGAAAGTAGGTGAGTCTGAGAACTGATGTGTTTTTTACTGGTAATGGTTCAAAAAAATCAATCACAGTTCAAGGTCTAGTTAATATCGTAGATTTTCCTTGCATTGCATCCCTGTTAGCACATGGATATGGGCCACTTTAGGAAATGATTCAGTAATATTGTCTGGCCAATATATTTTGATTCATCCTTGGTTTACATGCAGCATTGCTAAAGCTTGTTTGCGGCTCAGATCTGACAAACCGAACCAAATGCCCAATCGTTGCATGTGACATGTGGCTCAGACTGAAATGTTTGAAGCATGCAAGACAGAAGTTAGCCAGAATTTCAATAACCTGTGTCCCAAATTAGGGGAAATTGTGGCCTATCTGGTTCTTTTTGAATCATGTGTCTGGTGTGAGGAAGATCTGGGCCAGATCTAGTCTGGGTTCCAGATCGAACAAACATGAATGACCTACAACTAAAATAGAGTTTTGTACTTTACATTAGAGGAAATTTTAGCCTTTGAAGAAAGGACAAAAAAAAAATTCAGCAGAAACTGAGAACATTGAGGGTAAGATTTCCACTAAAGCTGCCACAATGATTTGCATTCTATTAAACCTGCATGTCTCTTTTTAAATTTCATAACAGGGTCACTTTGGTAGGATGTCTGACTTTCAGACAGTGTTTGTCCTTTTTGTGGAGGGTGCTGGTGCATTTGAGATTAAACATAAATTTATTTTTTGGCTGCTTTGTCAATACTAAGCAACAGCAGCAATGCTAGCATGCCTGTACTTCTTGATGCAGTAGTATTTGGATCCATAAACTATAAAACTAGAAACTATGGATCGAGATCAGAAACTCTTTTTTTTTTTTTTTTAATATTTACTGCTCTCATGAATCAAGTCAGAAGCAGGATTTTTTTTTTATCTGCAACCTGCTGGGAAGGAATGCAAATTTGAATTTTCCAAACCAGGAGTGGCTGTACACAACAAAGTTCCCCTATACGAATGTTCTCAGTACTACCATCTCATCATATTACTCAAACATTGTTAGCCGGACCACTGTTAACAAATTAATCAAGCCTGCAGACCAGTTTCTCATCTTGCCTCCATGGCACATTACACAGCATTTCTGGATTTTTTTCGCCAACAAAATTTCAAACATCCATCTACAATTAGATTATTCTGGCCTGGTTCAAGACTACTCCCTTTGGGGGAATTCCTCAAATACTCCAAATTATTCTCCTTCCAGCAACCCTCAGTCGAAAACTTCTCCAAACCCATCGTGACGTTCAAAACTTCCTTGGCCAAAGAGCCTTTGGTTAAGAACTGCTTTCCTGTGCTGTCTTCAATCATGACTTCTGCAATTAATTGCTGTAATTCCTGTATTCCTAAAAAGAACCTCTTTCACCCATATTGTTAAAAAATCTGGATTCCAACAACTTTAATAATGATAGGTCCAATTCCAATCTTCTGTTTATCTCTAAAACTTTGGAACAACTCCAGGCCCGCCTAGTTCACAATAACCTCTATGAGCCATTTCTGGTGTCTACTGCAGTGAAACAGCTCTTGTTAAAATCACCAATAACTCCCTCCTTGCATCAGGCACCAGCCTTCTCACCATTCTCATCTTTCTTAATCTCAGTGGCGCTTTTGTCCACTTTTCATTAGCCTCTGTCACACATGGTGTCCCTCAGGGATCAGAGCTGGAACCACTGCAATTTGTACTTGTCTCTAAAGTTGGTTGTCAAGTCTACATTTCTTCCAGTGTTAAAAGTCTTGGAGTTATCCTTGGCAACACGCTCTTCTTTATCGGCCATATAATAATCATTTCTTGCGTTCATCCTAGTTCCAAGTAAGTAACATTTCTGGACTCTTTCTTGGTACCTTTATTTGTTCTCAACACACGTTCTGGTTCATGCCCTGGACACGTCTCCTTTGGAAATATTGTAATGCCATTCTCTCTGGTCTTGCCGCCCAAAACTCCTTAATCAGCTTCGTATGGTACATAATTGTGCACCAACAATCATCCACAAAAGTACACGGATCATTCAGATTCACTGGTGACCCATTACCCAATGGGTCCAAATGAAGATTCTGCTTTTCACGCTCAAACCCCTTCCTGTGCTCTGCACTCATCTTCAGCTTCTCTCCTGACTGCCCCTCATTTCGGACTTCACACCATGGGTGCCAGAGCTGTGCCTCATTTTTGAAACTCACTACAACTAGACACTAAAATCACAGCTCCGAAATGATATGCTGTGGGTATAATTATATATAGTTTGTGTTCGGACCACAATGGTAACCTTACAATCCAAACATTGCTCATTATGTTTAGTAAATATAATGCTTCCTTTATGGCTAAAATACATTTTTATACTAAATCATGACAATGTATATTTTAGAGGTTATCAATACAGGTCACTGAATACTTGAAAATCAGTCACCAAGGATCATGAAACATTAATTTGTATAAAATTTTACATTAATTCAGGTGTGGCCAAAGTGACTAGCTAATATTTCTAAAATGCATTTTTAACCGGCAAGACGTATTCATTATGTTTAGACACAAAAACACAACTGGCACTAGTGAAGATTTTCTCCAGACAGTTCCTGGGGCTGTCTGGAGTGCCTCCCTCTAAATCCCAGCGTGTTGTATTCAATATGACAAATAACTCAGGGGAGAGGCTTACAAGTATAAGAGTGCTGAAAGAGTGTTTGATTACATGTGTAAATTCTACTTCTCAATTTATATCATGCCACAGGGCTACAAACAGTCCCTGACAACTTCAGATCATTTTCACTGACTTTTTTTCTCAGAGTTTTTTGGTTGTTTTGACAATGCTCCGACCTGGCCCCATCAATACTTGCCACAGATTGGTTAGAGTAAAGGGCAACTGATTATGTATGTGGATGGAGACCGATTCTGATTAGGAGAAGACCTCTATCCTGAAAATCCCATCATAACGAATCAGGCAAATGCTAAATAATCTCACTTTGATTGGAAGCAGAATCTATATTCAGACTGGATCCCTCATTTCAATAAATCTGCTGATTAGATTAAACACAATTGAGACTAAAGATTGGAATGCAGATAAAACTCTAAGTGTAATTGTTTCATCATTATGAAGTAATGGTTGTATCTAGATTTTTCTAGAGGTGCCTTATTTAGTTTACAGAAAATCATCACTTCCATTGTGGCAGCTCTGTCCTTCCAGTGACCTTGGCTGCTAGGATGTTTAATTACCCATTTCAGACAGAGGCTTTCACATGGACATATTACAGCTCTCTTTATTTACAATAATAACAAATGTCTTGCTGTAGCCTGCCCCCTGGCCCTGCAAATGAACTAAGCAAGCGTCCAAATCTCTGTGTGGGAGGAGCGGACTGCTGTGAGTGTATGAGTGAGATCAGTGCAGTGCCAGAGGGCGCACGAAGATAGTGCAAATTCCTTCGCTAACTAAAAGCTCAAATGAGCTAAATAGAGAATTATTGAAAGATTTGCCAGAAGTCTAACACCAGTTATTACTTAATGGACAGCAGCGAGTGTCAAGTCACTCAAATGTGCATATATGAAGGCAAAGTCTGCCACAGCTCAAAGTGCAAATCCCTCCAACACAATCATCACTGACTTCCATGAACATGCTTCATTATTTACATGCTTCATTATTTTACTTCTGGTATTTATTCGTCATCTACCAGCATTGTTATTGATCATCTACTTAAAAAGAGCATGATCTATATATAGACTGAACAGAATGGCAACTTGTTGGACAAATTAATCCATCGTCCGTAGCTTATTAGTCCATAAGAGAAGCAGTCTAAGGAGAGATGACTAGACTTCCATCTTTTTGGCCACTACCTCCTGCTGTCCCAGAGAGGGAGCACCAAGGTATTCCTAAACCAGCCAAGAAATTTAATCTCACCAGGTTGTCCTGGGTTTGTCCTACAGCCTCTTCCTGGTAGGACATGCCTTAAACTGGAGGTGACTACAAGGCATCCTTGGAAGATACCCGAACTACCTCAGCTGGCTCCTTTTGATTTGGAGGAGAGTAGCATCTCTAATCTGAGCTCCTCACCCTGTCTCTATGGGAGATCAACTCCTGATGGTCCAACAGCCACAGGAAGTGGATGAGACTTTCTACTGATAATGCCAACCAAGCTGTTGTACTGAAGGATCAATAACAATGGTCCATAGACCTCAATTTTCTGAAGCATCCCAGGTGACCAGTATATCATATCTTTTTTTTTTTCAGGTATTGGTCGTTTTTTTACCATGGGCGCTTGAAATGACCATAACTCCATTTCTGTTTGTGGTAGAGACAAAAGAAAGAAGAGAAGACGAACTCTGTAGAGATATTTGGTGTATCACTGAAGCAAAAACTGGCACTGCTGTTTGAACACAGATAGAAAAATCAGCTCCACCTAGATTTCTGCTTCATATTACTTTAAGTCTTCGACCGTTTTGGACTGGAGGGAAAATTTAAATGGTTGGTGAAAAGATGAGAATTATTTTGTAGTTTTACAGCCAGAATTACAAAATAAATCCAGCCTGTATGATCATTGGGTGATAAAGGGTTGATCAGTTAAAAACAAAGGTGCAAAAATTCCCAAGTGGTTATTATAACTTCACACTTCTCACTGTACCCTGTTGACAGTCATGCCAGTGGTGTTTGGTGCAGTGGTTCACCCTATAATCGCAACCTTGTGGGTTTTGTTTTTGGTACTGATCTAATGTTTCAGTATGCAATTTTAAGATGAATATTAGTTATGTCCTTTTGCTGTTCATGTTTACCATAACAGTCAATTGTTTAACATCTATAATGTCTCTAGAACAGAAAAAATAAAACAATTCCTCAGTTCAGCTTCAGTTAAATGCAACATCTATTGATTTTAATCTTGCTACTGCAAGAACAGTCTATAGTGTACTCATTAACACTTCACACACAGTTCTTTAATTTATCAGTCCACTCTCTGTTATCCAGGGAGTCACAATTCTTAAGATTGTTATTCCTCTTAATGTTTGGTTTGCTCAGTGAAACATGAACCTGGTCCAGCTTGTTTCACTGAGTTAACAATATGAGACAAGCCTATATTTCCTACATGCAAACGCAAATTTAATTATTTGTCACAACAAATCAGAAGTCATGCAAGTACTGAGATAATGCATT
>NW_005187416.1:2553836-2588947 GCF_000239375.1 Pundamilia nyererei
GATGGATAGATTTAAATTAGCTAAGATGGCAAATTTTACCCCATTCCTGTGCTTACATGACAATTCTGTTGTGTAATTTCAATCTTTAATCTCGTCTTTTTTTAAAAGCAGTTCCTTTTTTCTTTGAGGTGCTGCTTTTGTTACTGGAAACTGTTGAGTTACCGTTATTTCTGTAACACCAAGGGTATTATATTGTTTTTGACACCTCAACTTCAATAGTGATTTTCGTTCCTGAAAAATCTAAATAAATTGCACAAAAATGCCAGATGTAAGATGAATTTTTCAGGTGAGGCTATAGCAAATTGTAGCTATATTGGTGCAACAAACAGATAAATATCTGCTAATTGATGTACTTAATAAGTCCAAGTAACATACTAACATAGTAAAATAAATCCAAATTAAATACTCGAAAAGGCAACAAAACCACAAACATTAACAGAAACAAGGACTAGAACGCAGCTGTTCGCTACAACTGTCAATCAGATTACCGTATTTTTCGTACCATGAGGCGCACCGGATTATAAAGCGCACTGTCGATGAACGGGTCTGTTTTCATACATAAGGTGAATCAAATGAATGGCTTGTTATCAGGCCTTTGCCAAACATGATGGCATGCTGAAGAGATCAAACCATTTGATTCAGGTGTGTGGGAACAAGAATGCATCTAAAAGCTGCAGGACGGTAGCTCTCGAGGACCGGGATTGGGCACCCCTGGTTTACAGCATCCTACCATGCCATTGCATTTGTCCCTAACCATCGGGAACCCTCACGTTAACTTTAATCGAGTGGAAAAAAGTTAGCATTCATCCTCCAGCTTCACTGTTTACGTTATGCTAAAATAGCTCTGTCGCTAGCGACCACGTAGCACATCATTATATTCCAGCTAGTCCAACTTCAGTAACCCTGCAAAACTCACTGCTGTTTAGTTTTCTGTCTTCATTCATGCTGGAAGTGAGAAGTGCACTGTCGATTTTTTTTAGCCAATTAAAGGATTATTAAGTGCCCCTTATAGTCCGAAAAATTAATACTAGTAAAAAACTAGTATTCAGATAAACGATCTTCATCATGCCTGTTGCCCAAGTCTGTGTGATACAAGGTTATCTAACTAAAACTAAACTAAAAATACGGGCGATTTTGAGGAAAGTTGATCTCTGACTTTGACCATGAGATGGAGATCACTGAGATACAAAACTATAATAACTGTTGTGGTGTAATCGGTGCCATGCGAGAATATTGCAGTTAATAGATGCTCAGCCACCTGCCAAACTGCCAAAGTGAGCAGGTATTTGTTACAAAGAACAGCTTCCAGCTATTTTCTCAGTTTTTAAAATCATTTAATCAATAGACAGAACAGTTGTGGAACAACGCGCCTAAGTTATGACACCAGAGTTTAATTTTTTTTGTTTTGCTTTTGTTTTCACTGGTTAACTAATTAAATTTAGGCACACTTGGTTAATATTAGGAAAAGACAACCTAATAGTTTGGGGTAAAATGCACTCTTTTACAATGAACACACTAGTCTGAATTTTAGACGCGTTTTCTGCATTTTCTGCCTCCTGTGATTGCTTAGTTTTACTACATAACTGTGATTTATAAGAACACAAACAACCAGCCTTAAAATTGACCTCTAAGTTCACAATGGTTGCGCTTTCTGTCTTAACCTACTCACGGGCAAATAGTGAAATAATAAGTGCTCAAACAAAGCACGTCCACAAACTGTGGGTTATTGCAAAAGCTTGCACAGGATTTTCACTCTTTAATTCAGTAAGATGTAACTTCATCCGTTCCTTTAGTAGGATTAAGCTGTCAGGTTGTCTACTGACTTACAGGAACAAAAAGGTGACTTTGAAGACACTGGCCTGTGTAACACCTCCATGATACTGTTGTCACACTGTGTTAATCCACTTAAGTGGGCATATAGAAAATCCATCATCCCTTTGGAGTTAACAGTCAAACCTTCATTCTAGGCTGTAGAAGATAAAACGCCGTTCAGCTACTGGGAAAACTTTGACAGCTGTTTTTTTTTTCCCACAAATTTGAGACAGGAACAAAGATGGAGGGAGGTTGTGATCAAGAGTTTTGCTTAGCAGCCTCCCCTAAGAGAACTTATCTTTTCCACCCTGCTGTACATTCACTGTTGCAGCCCAGTGGATCAAACCGGAAGGAGGAGGGCTTTTTTACTTTTTCTTATCTTTCTCCCTGCAATATGAAATTCTGTCGACACAAGTGACAACAGAATGAAGGCTAGAAAAGACTTCTTGATAAGAACACACACACACACAGCTGCCACCTTTTGTAGTCAGGATATAATATTTACTGGAGTCTATCTCCACATTACAGTGTTTTTATTAGGCTAATGTTACTTCAAAATAAAGGACAAGATGTTATAGTCCATACTGATAAAGCACAGCAGAGCAGATATTTATACATCAGGTGATAAAAAATGCCACGATAGGAACATTATTATGAGATGCTGAGCATCTGCTGTTGCCATCATCTATTAAAGAATGCAATCACAACCCAGCAAGCATCTGCCAGACAGCAATATGCAACATAATAAGTCAAAGATTCCCCCAACTGGGTACAAAATCTGAACAATATGATACAGCAGAGTGACGAGACTCTGCAAAATGACTTTGGACACTGGTGAACTAATTTCAGAGTGATATTTAGTTCCTGAAGTCTGAGGGAGTCTGCAGCAGGTAGATGATGTATGACTTACAGGCCCTGTCTCCACTTTCAGTTGGCTGTGATATATTTTAGTGTAAGCTGCGGGCTATTTTATGAATATCTATTATATATCAAAATGTTTAATGAAAAAAGTAGGAGGAACTTAACATGAAAGAACAAGCCAAAGGGCACAGAGACATATTTTTGTTGTTAAAAATGATGTGCCGAATTGGCTTGTAGTAAGAAAAATACCTCCTATAACCATCATATTAAAAAAAACAAAAAAACAACAACATACAAACATCTGAAGGGGACATTAAAAGTAGTAGGTTTTGCAACAACTGGTACTCTTAATATCTGTCCGTTGTTTATATTTTACTGTACCATGAAACAATAGAAACAAAAGAAAAACACACAGCTAGCTACCACGCAGCAGACCAACAAAGCATACGAAGCGCTGTGAGATTTAATGATTTTGTACAAACATCGAATGCAAAACCTGGCACATAAAGCTAGCATGTCAAAACTGTATACAGACATTTGAGAGCAGTTTGAAGTACCATCTTTAAAAAACTGTTAGACAGTAAAAATCGAATTGTGTGAGAAGTATTTGAAAGTAGCAGAAATTGATTTAGTTAAAGATTTAAACTTCCATGTCAATGACATTTTCTTAAGACAGTCTTCAATAAAACTGGCTTTCTTCTGGCTAGCTTCTGTTCGCTTACCTGTTAACGCAGCAGAATTGTTAGCTGCTACCAGGCACAGTGCGAAAATATGCCTACGTTCTGCCACCGCTATCACTTAGAGAAATTATATTTAATACAATGTTGGCATTCTCTGTGTCTCAGCATTGTCTTGAAATTATTGAAAATTGCAGGACCATTCACATCTATAATGCTAGGTGTAAATCAGAAAAAATATACATTATTTTTCTTAATGTGTAATTAAGCTAATCTATTATCACCGTAAATATATTTTTTTATTCTTTTCTTTTTGTTCTTTTTTCCACAAAAATATTACACTTTTTGTTTAAAATATGTGTTGCATGACTGTCATATAGACTTAATTTGCAGTGGCAATAAATGACAGCTAGCTGGCAAAGTTAGCCAAGCATGTTTCCTTGCTAATGCTGTCTGTTATTCTTTACATGGATCTAACAATCTGTTTACACACTGGAACTAAATAAAAATGGGATGGGACATTTAATCTGTGCTGCTAGTAGCTGTAAAATACACCTGAGAATTTAACAAACTGAAATCCAGATACTCCAACTAGAGTATGCTAACATATAGCATATAGCTCATTAGCCACATAAGACCTTTCAATATCATGGCCCTTTTACGTCACTAAAACTTCTTTAAATGATGCACACTAGCCTTTAGAGTAACTTTTTCACACCAGAATCCTACCAATTCACTCTTTAAAGCTACATAGATAGTACTACTAACAATAATAATAATCACAAATCAATAAAAATTAATTAAATCAAACAAATTAAAGTTTTCTAACGATAATGGTAGTATTTGTACACTTAAACAATAAAATCATCTTTAAAAGAAAATGAAAACAAAGACAAATCAAACCATAATCTCCATTCTCATACCATCTCACCTTTCCGTTGACACACAGTTTAAATGATTAGTGTCAGTCACAAATTTAATGTAACTGCCCAAATAATGTTTATAGATTCTGTAACAACCAGTTAACCACATTTAAATAACTACTATAATGTTAACACAATAGTTTACAAACCAGCTATTATTTTTAACTATTTGTTACCACTATGAAAACTACTGTAGTAACTGACGCTTAACTAACTTTTAATTTACCATTTATGATCAAGGTTTATTATAAACAGTTATGTTTACGTGCAACATATTGAGAATGCAATAAAAATGTATATGCATTTTAACATTTCACTTTAACTCTAGTTTTCAGACAGCTGTGAGATGGGAAGATACTTTTGATAAACGGTGTTTGCTTATTTCCTCATTACAGATTGAGCTAATGAAATGTCTTGCCCTCTTAGATAAATTACTTTATGCACTGAATTGCAAGGGGAGCCTAAAGAGAGCAGTACAGAATAAGGTTTGTACACTCAGTGTAATTGGTGACAGTGTTTGTTACTTCCTCTGCTTTGGCAGTTCAACAAGTAGCCCTCAGCAACTACAAATAAATCTCTAATCAAATCATTAACTCCACTGCTCCACTTTTTTTTTTAATCTAACCATACCTTAATAATAAATCACCTTCCAACTTCAGCAAAATTCTTAATGCACTGCTCGTTTTTTTTGTCTCATCAAGTCAAAGAAAATCGAGTCTGCAGATAATAAAGTAATGCCGGAATGTGTTCCATTAACAAGATGTATGTCGAATAAAAATGCATGCAACAGACTGAGATGTACCACAGAGAAGACAGTGTGTGTCTGTGTGATGGAGCACTGCCTGATTGATGCAGTGCTTAATCTTTGCCTGATCAGTGCCGGGCATCAACTGTGAAGCACCTTCACCAGAGCTGAGAGTTCCTACAGACACAAAGTAGAACAAAGAGCAAACCTCAAGAGTCAGCATAGGGCTTATCGTTGTCATGCTGAATAACATGTATTGATGAGTTTTGCCTTCTTTATCTATGGCAGAAAAACACAAAGGGCCACACATTGGACGACTGGAGCAAAACATTAGATAGTGCAGAATTATGCTAAACTGAGTTTGCTGGATGTATCATTGCTTTTTCCACCTTCAGCTGCATGTGCTAGTTTGGTGTGCTCTAACTTTTTAACTTTGAGTTAAAACTCAAAGGAGTGAGGCTGCTCTACCAATTGCAAAGCCAACAAACCTTGTGGGTTTCTTCAGAAAACCCAATCGTATCAATGCTTTGTGAGATGTGAAACAAGTGCAATTTCAGCAAGTTGAAATATGAAGGTGCCGAGTTCACTTTTGCAGGTAATGTAGATGACGAGGTAGGTGACACCCAGTAGGAATCTTCTTCTTTTCTCATTTCAGTTGCTCCCATTCTCCGTTGCCACAAAGGATCATCTGCTGCCATCTCATCCTATCCCTCCTGTCATTTCCAGGGATCGTGGATATACTGGAACTCCTTTGTCCGATGCCACAGTCTCCAACCCATACATCACAGCAGGCCTCACAACCTCCTTGCAAACCTTCCCTCTCACTCTTGCTGCTTGTCACGGTCCTTTGTCATTTTGACACAGCGTTTTGAGTTTTCTCGTGTTTTCTGTCATTTTGTATTATGTTTAAGTCACTTTGTTATTCTAAAGGTTTATTCTGTTGTGCCTGGGTTATTCTGCTTTGTTTGGGTTATTAGACTTCCCCTTGTGTCTTCGCCCTCGGTGTCTCCATCGTGTTCCCTCACTCGCTTCCTTTCCTCTCCTCCACTCCTGTATCTAACTCTTGTGTCAGTCTTGCGTTCATTCATTTCCTGTTTTATTGTGAAGGTCTTATGTTCCATGTCAGTGTGCTTTGTGTAGCTTCCTAGGTCTCGTCATGTCTAATTCTGTCCCCATGTGTTTCTGCTCCCTCATCATTGTACTATGTATTTAAGCCTTTGTCTCCCTTCGTGCAGTGTTGCGTTCTCCCTCATAGTTGTGTGCGTTTCCCATGCTCTTCCCCATGTGCTAGTTCCTAGAGTTTCCCAGCCTTGTTTAGTTTTGTACCTTTTCTCTAGTGTCAGCAATAAAGCCATTTTTGAGTTTATGTTTTCGCCTCTGTGAAGTCTGCATTTGGGTCCTCTCCTCCTGCCTGCACACAGCTGCTCATGACAGCTGTTATCCTTCTGTCGCAAATCAACCCTGACACTCGTCTTCACCCACTCCACCCTGTCTGTGCTTTCTTCTTCACCTCTCCTCTGCACTGCCCATTGCTTTGGATGGTTTACCCCAGGTTAACCATACCATTCTATCAACTTTCATTCCTCTTCTCTCGAGTGCATACCTCCACCTCTCCAGGCCCCCTTTTCTCCTGCTTCCTACTCTCATTACAGATCACAACATTGTCTACAAACATTTTAGCCCATGAAGGCTCCCGTCTGCGCTCATCTGTCAGCCTGTTCATCATCACTGTAGAAGAAGTGGCTCCAAGTCAATCTCTGATGTAATCCCACCTCCACTTGAAAACCATCTGTCACAACCAATCCAATATGGAATTCTTGTTCTCAGGCTTGGGTCCGGCACTAGACGTACACTGGCATGTGGGAATGTAGGAGTGTTTCTGGAATTTTCTTGTGAGTCTGCTGAAATATCGGATGCTCTCAATTCTTTTCATTTAAATTTTTAGCTCACAGTGTTTTCTCTACTGTCAGAAGGAAAATGAGTACTGTGAAAGTGAAAGGAAGTGAACTTAAATGAAAGTTAACGTCTGATGTTATTGTGGTTTGCACTGTAGATTGTTTATAAGTTGTAACTCAACTTCACAAAATGACACTGTATGTTGTTTACCTAATGAGGAAATATTAAAGACGTTTTAAAACTATTAAAGCCAGGCCTGGTGTTGAATATGCAGCACAGCGGACAACATTATTGTATAAACTCTGGAAATTGCTGCAGTCCATCATAGAAAAAGTTTATTTGCACACATTAAGGAGACTGCCCTCCATGGGATTGAGTGAAATAGCAGACTCTGCAGTCATTCATCTCAAGTGTCATCAACCTAAGGGTGCTTTTTATTGATTTTTAGCATGTCGTTTCATGTCCTTTTTCAGGATGCTGCAGGCTGGATTGAGATGGCCCACAGGTTGCTTCCAGCCCTATTCTGTCCATTTCTATTCTGCCTTTTTATTAAGTGTCCTTTATAAAAACACATATACCGCAGGGTTTCAAAAAGCAAAGTCCCTGCGAATAAGTGTTTAGAAGCAGAGTACCTAAACATCATGCCAAATTTCAGAACATTATAGCTTTCTACAAGTATAATGCTGTTGAATACATATATCACTCACGTATGATTTTACTTCGTATCAGCCTAACTGACAGCAGTACCATCTACCTATCGTCATGTTTCTATTTCTCTGCCTTTTGGTCTTATCTCCATGTTATTATGCTGTTTTTTCCTACAGCTACCAGGTTTAGATCAGTTTCTTCAGGCCTGGGCCCTAATGTTTCTCTGCCTGCTCCACTGAACGATGTGCTCCTTGATGTGGTCTCTGGGTTGGACGATAGCGTTGTCGATCAAACCAACGCCTGAACGGCCACTAGGCGAGGTGGTGATTTCAAGTTCATTTACTTTTATAGCTTTATACCACAAACATCCCCTAAAGGATGCTTCTCCGGTATTCTACAGTCAGCTAATCAAACATCACCTGCAACAAGTTTGCTAGACTTTTGTCTTTTTTAATTATCCTCTCGTGATGTTTTGGTTGTGTGTGTGTGTGGGGGGGGTGGGTCGATGCAGTCTGTGTGTGTGTGTGTGTGTGTGTGTGTGTGTGCAGGCATATACAATATGGGTTTATCTGGTGTGCTTGCATGCATGCATTAAATCAGTATAATGAGATTATCGTATCTGCCTGTGCTACGGGTCTTTCCAAACCACTGAGAAACAGAGAGTCTAATCTTGTTGGTTGCTAGGAACTGGGCAAGCTGGGGAATGGATGAGACAGACATCCATCGTATCCCCATCAAATAGCTTCCCACATTGAACTGGACTTGATCTAATATCAAGGGAGGGATAAATGGGTGGCAGTGGAAGGAGGATATGCATTTGGGTGGGAACAATCATATTAGAAAATGCACTGTGGCTGCATGTGGTCACTGTGTGGCTGAATGATTGAAAGCTAATGGTGGTCAGAGATGCATGGAGATGAACGCAGGCTTTCAGGGTGACAATGACACTTAAGCTTTGCCAGTAACACTGATACTTTTTGCATTTGTTCATATGTTCAATTTCCATAAATATCGGTGGATAAATGGTTGAAATACACAGTGAGCTCCACAGTTAGTTGGACAAAGACACATTTTGCTTCTGCACAGCACCACAGAGGATTTTAAATCGAACAGGACGTGAATGAAGTGCCTTTCGGCTTTAAATTTATAAGGATTTTAGCAGAAGTATCGCATTAACATTTTAGACAATACAAGCAATTTTATGCAGCTCCGCACTTTCAGATACTCAAAAGTAATTGGATCGACAAACAAACAATTTCAAGACCAGTTGACCTCCATTCAGTTATTATTTTTAACACATTAAGCAGACAGAAGATCTGGAGCATTGAAACCGTTTTATTTTTTTTAGTTAATGCAGAGATGTTGGTACAAACGAGGGAGGCCATCATAAGGCTGGAAAACCAAAAACAGCCCATCAGAGAGACAGCAAAAACTTTAGGAATGTGTACATTTTTCTCTCTCTCTTCAAATATTTTTATCGTGAAGCACAAGTAATGATTACAAATTACCCCATGGGCTGACATTGCTTTAATTTTATATTTTTATCACTACTTTCACGTGTGCCTTTCATTAGAGGGCCGGACATTTTTACACTGCCACAAATTGTGGGTTTTCTGAAACAAACCAACTGGGCTGTCACTCTCTTGTTGAGGACAGAGGAGAGTTGAATGAAGAAAAAAAATGAGGGGAAGGGTTTCCACTCTTTGCTATAGCAAACATGTAGAGACAAAATATGGTAGAGTTACTAACAAGCAAAGGGTTTTATGGGTAGCTACAAATGAACCAACACCCACGCCTTCCAATCTGCATCATGTACCCTCGTGCAACAAGAAGACTGTGATTTAATTAGCTGTCAGGATTTGGATGCAAAAACAAAATAATTAAGATAGTGCTGAAAAATGTTACACGTGATGGAGAAACTAAGGTTTATCTCTTTTTTAACGTCTCTGGTTTTCTGTCTTCTTTCCTGGGCAAAGACTTCCAAGGTGTTCCTCCCACTTGTTGGAGGGGGTTTGATTGAAACCCTCTTGTTCATCACTTCAATACTCAGTCATGTCTCAGATATCCCCTCACTATGAAAATACTTATTTTATGTGTCTCTCCTTCCATTTACACTAAATTCAGCGGTACAGCATAGTACAACTCCTACATGGCCGATCCCGAGAGGATTTCCTCCCACAAACTACTAATTAAGAAAATGAGCTTTATTTCCCTTTTTTAAAACTTTGAAACACTCTGTTCCAACACTCTGTGTCCTGGTTGTTTATATTTTACACCTTTACAGCGTATCCGATCTACAATCACAGAGCTGACAGCCTAAGCAGACAGGCGGAGATCTGAAAACAGTCCTTTAGTGAGCAGTGGAGCACGTTTCCTGATCGTGTCTGAGTTTTGGATGCTTTGTTAATCATTAAGACACCGGATTATTTCCCCTTAAATGGTGCGACATTAGTAAGGAAAATGCATTTGTGGGCTGAGCAGCAGACCTGAGCATGTGGGTTGTACTTATGAAAAACTTTCCAAATCTTCTCTGTCAATGCCAAACAGCTTATTCTGCTACTGTTTGGTGTAGTTTACTTGATTTCACAATTAAATTCTGAAAAAAAAAAACCAACATGTTTAACAAAACTGTTAAAAATGAGTTCAATTTAAAACATTTAACAATTTTTCATGTAACAAACCATGGAAGAACCATACAGAGCCACAAAAGCCTGGCACCTTCTCCTCGTGCTGGTCACCAGCGTGATCACACACTGCTGTGGGATGACATCCCATTCGTCGACACAAATGTCACAATTACTTTTCTAAACAGGTTTATTAATGCTTACAGATCTGTAACACTGCAGAATTTGAATCGAGGAATGAAGTTGCGTCTAAGAATCTATATTTAGTACAGATACTCATCAAGGAAATCCATGCTCAAAGGTACGAAGAATCTTCCATGAATGTAACACTGTTTTCCAGAAAACCAGCTGGTTAGTAGTACATGATAACCTCTAATCTTGGACATTGCCTTCAGGGTTAGGTCTGAACCATGTGTGAAGGTTCTCAGTCATGGAGGTCATTGTAGTGTCAGGAGCTTGGAGAGAAAAGTGTCTGGACTAAAAATCCTCCAAGTTTAATATGTAGCCCACTGAAATGTGTTGTTGTTGTTGTTGTTGTTATTAATAATAATAATTATTATTATTATTTATTTATTTTTTGGAACTGAAAAGACATATCTCAGACATGCACTATGAAAACTGTCTGAACCTTTTGTGTTGACTGTCACATGTATTTTATCTATAGCTTATAGCACACTTAAACAACAGACCCAGTTGTCATTTAAAGACAGGCACCTTTAAATTACACATTTCTTAAAAACACAAATCATTCATTTAACGGTCACTCAAATACAAATTGACGATGATTCACGACACACTCTCCAACATAAGCTGCCTTTGTAAGTTCAAAGTATCGGTATTGGTGTCAGCAATACTAGCTCTGAATTTACTCGATATTGGATCCATAACAGAATATGCGTCATCGCACAGCCCTAGCGATACATAGTAGAAGTGAACTGGCTTCCTAGTACAGTTGTTAATGTTACCTGAATACGATTGAATCCTGCTTTGAAACGCAAACCCCGCTTCACACTTTTTTTTTTATTTCTGGAAAACTTTGGTGCGTCCCTTTTGAACTTTCAGTCCACTAAAAGCTTCTTTTTCAAACTGTCTGAATCTGCATTTTAATCCTCTTAACAGATCATGGTTTTGTTTCTTCAGAAATGGACTGTTCCTGAGCAGTCCTCCTATTAAACACTTTGCTGTACACACTGCTCGTTAACAGCTTAGCTAAATGGAAATCACATAAGTCTAGCAAGTAAGGAAAACATTCTTTATATAGCCCATTTCATGCTTGGTGGAAGCACAGCATGCTGCACAAAACATAAGCTACCACAGAGTTACATAGATGATGTAAAACTAAATCAGAAGATGCATATAAAGGTAAATCTGTTAAACAAATAACCAACCAATCAAAAAAATGATTGGTTGTTAAAAAAGACAACAGCAGGATGGAAAAGACATTAATTACAAGAAAAAACGAGTACAGGATACAATAATTAGGACTAATTGTCCAGTAAAATCAATAAAAAACAAAATAATAAAGAAAAAATAAAACTAAAAGTAAGAACTGGACCACCAAAAGGCTCGGCAGCAACGGGAATGTTTTTACTTTGTGTTGAAACTTCGTTGCACACTTAATATCCCATTTTGTTCAGCATTGGGGAGCAGAAAAGGTCAAATCAGCTTCGCCAGTATCTGTGGAGACCTGAGTATTAACCAGGTGGTTCAGAGCTTAAAACCATGCCAGAGAGCGCCTGGGCATGCAGGATCTTAAAGAGGAGCATTAAAAATTTAAAATCAATTATAAAACTAGCTGGAAGTCAATGTAATGACCTCAGAACACGTGTTAGACGGTCACATTTAGTTTCTTTTCTGCTCTTTTAACTAAAACTCTGGCAGCTGCACTCTGAAGTAGCTGCAGCCGGTTAATAATTAAGTTACAATGTGACTCACTACCAGTAACATTCTGCAACACAACTATACAACCTTTATAGCCATCCTCCTTCTTATAATGTGTGGTCTATCTCACCACAGCACAGAGACATCTATGTTGTTGATGCACATTTTAAGACAGCAGAGAAAGGCTGACTTACAGGTCTGCAACCACATCAGCTAGATAATTGTTTCACATTTTAAATAAGGATTGGTTGCCAAAAAGCCAAAGCTGGCCCACTGTGGCGCCTTGTGTTTTCCTTTGAGATGACTATCTTCAGAAAAGAGTGAAAAGCCTCTGTTTCACTCAAAATAGATGATGTAATTTTCTGCCATTATGCCAGCGTGAAGACCACCCGCAGGCTAGTTACTGCATCATTGTGTTTTAACAGCTAGCAGCTACCAGGCCTAAAATAAAACAAAAACACTGCTGTTGTAATTAGTAAATCTGTCCTAACCAGCTGTGAGCGTCAGACGTGCCTTCTTTCACCAACAAGTGTGAAATATTTTAGACCATAGCCATTCCTGCTCTGAAAAAAGTACAATTAAAATGGTTTGTATGCTCTAGGATTTGCAAAGATTGCATTTTGATCTCATTCCCAGGGTGCCAGATATTTCCGTTCTGTCACGAATAGGGATGGGTACCGGTATCCGGTGCCATTATGGCACCAGTTCTGACATAAACCAGACCGAAAAGCCACATTTCGGTGCTTTTATTTCATGAGATGTCATACACTTTGGATTCTAGCCAATCATTTTACCTTTACAAGGATAGTAGGCGGGCCCAGGTACGTACGTTCTTTTAGAGCAGAGCTACAGATTAAAAATGCCCAAGGCGAAGTGGTCAAAAGTCTGGCTGTACTCCACGGCAAAAGATGCAAACTCAGCAGCCTGGAACAAGTGCTTTAAGCCCATGGCCCCAGTACCGGGAGCAAAAAGGAGGAGATCACGTTTAATCGGTTATAACAGGGGGTGAGAAATATAAGTCCAGACATGTGTGGTATCCACAGAAACCTCTGACTCTCAGCTAAAATCTCATATGAACCATTTCTACAACCACCAAACTCAACGAAAACAAGCCGTGATTAAACAAGCAGTTATGTAAATGCACACAAATCCGCTAAACAAACAAGGCGAACCGGAAATTCTCCAGACTTCATGTAACCGGTGTTCACACCAGCTAAAGACAGGCTGGTTATCTTCCAGAGCTACCACTGACTCCAATCACCAAGTTTCACCACACTCTGACCAAAATTCACTGAATGAGCCGCAAAAGAAGACCACAAAAACACACAGCGGCGCTGTGTGTTTTTGTGATAAGACAGAAATGATAAGTGATAAGACAGAAATTGGCTTACCATCCAGATTTCCTGTTATTTTCGCAGGTAGCCGGTAGCCACGTGATTATCAGCAGTTACCACGCCTACCTAGCCACATCAGAGCCGTTTTCCGTCAACAACCTCCATTTTAGACCCACCTATAGACACGTGACTGGACACACGTCACATGTAGTAAATTTGGGCCCACGTGGGTTTTGGCCTTGGAAGTATGATTGGTTGAAGTAACGTGGACATGGCATCATTACTGTGATTCTATTGGCTCAAATGATTAAAAAGAGGTGTCAATCATGCAAATTGACCAAAGGAAACCAGAGTTACAGCCCCTCAGAGTTTAAAGGGCCAGAGGCCAATTAAGCGCTCCATGCTCATGGCAGAAAAGGCCCATTACCATGTAAATGTGTGGTTAATTCTTCAAAAATGTATTTTTAAAAAAAAGATTTTTAGGCATGTTAATAAAATTAATTAATTTCTGCGCTTAAATACCTAAAAAATTCAACTGGCATGGTGTCCAATTGTGTGCCACAATTTGACATTTTTGTACAACGTCTGGATATTCATGTATTGACAGGGTTGTAATTTTTCACTGTTTCACTTTAAAAACATAAATCTTTGCACAGATGATGTTTATATGTTGGTTACTGAATTTCTGTAATGAAATGTGAACTGAGGCATATTTTTAAAAGGGTTATATGCTAAAATTCTTTAAGCACCGGTTCGAGCACTGTTTAAGCACCGACATCGTTTCAAAAGTACCGATTTAGCACTGGTAAAACCTAAATGATACCCATCCCTAGTCACGAGTTGTCTTTTCAGGATGTAAAGGCTTTATTTGATGGGTGATGTATTTTAACCAAAAACTACTATCTTTTCCAAATATCCAAATATTTGTGGATGTCCAAACATAACCAGCCAGTGAAAAGAAAGGGAAAACAAAGCAAACCACATGATGGGAGCTTTTTTTAATGTTCAGACGATTCAAATTTAGATGCTGTCACTTCTTTGCTGAGCAGTATTTGAACTTGTGGAGGTTGTTTGCACATTTTCCAGTCCAATGGACAGTCAGTGAATGCAAAAACCCACGTCATCTATTTAAAAAGCTTCAAGTAAAAATAGTTTCAAAGCAAATCGAAATCACGTGACTGTCACGGTCAGAAGGTCCACAGGACAAAAAAAAAATCTGATATCTGGAAACTGCCCACAAAATGTATGATGTGGGAGTGTAGATTCAGGAAGCAGAGCGTTGTTTGTGTGCGTGTGTTTGTAGGTATCCTTTGACAGCTCTGTTGCATGTTCCAGCAATTGAATTTGAAGAGGAGCAAAGATTCATGAACGAATGAAGCTCCAAAGTGTATCAGCCCTGCAGCGGTAACGACAAAATGCCAAACATCGCTTTCACATCTCGACTGTGTTCTACCCCGAGCCAGCCATCCAGCGGATTAGAGATTTGCAGGCTGATAGGAGTAGGTCACACGGTGTATTAGGTGGGTGTTAGTTTCTCCTGATGGGGGAATAAAATTGCCTCCAGATCGATAACCTGCTGTCAGACATGACTTGAGTGATTTTGCGCTTATCCGCAGGTTGAATAGCAAAACATGTCATGGTACACTGAGCAGGCCGCTGGATGCATTCTTTTAATTGGGAGGCAAATTAAGGGAGGAGGGCGATAAAACGTATGCTCAGAGGACAAGCTTATCTTTGTGTGACCTTGTCGTTCTCTGCAACGTGATCGCAAGATCAATGTGTTGGAACATGAGTGAATGTGTTTTTGATGTTAAAACGGGCATTAGTGTGTGATGACAGAAGATACTCAAAATGTGACAAAAACTCAAAAGTTCATTTGAAATGGCCGTTTTGTTGTGTCAGAGTAGCTTTCAGTGATTTAACATTAGCGAATCCATCAAGGTATCAGTACTGCCTTGCAATTCTTGCGTTTACAGGCCAGTTGCAGTTTACATGCACATCTAATTTAATTGTAAGCTACCAAACTTAGTTAAATCCAGAAACACTGCACAGTTCATCCTTGAAATATGAAAAACTCCAAGATAGAACTCCTTAGGCCATCACTATGACTGGCAAGAAGGTATAAAACCATGATGACTTAAAAATGACTTAGCAGTTAAAAGTCCAGATATATTCAGAGACAGGAATTATTGCTCCAGTCCATTTAGCTATCATGTGGGAAAAACCTCATCATATTTATGCAGTGGAACAAATCAGTAATGGACAGAATAGAAGTAAACTTCTAGAAGACCATTTAAATGCGTGGGAAAACCCAGTTTTCCCAGTATATAGGTTTAATTTTGTCATCTCTCATTTTTGCCAAAAAACAAATTCTTGTCTGGAATCTTTTCGTCCCTAAACTTAACCAGTGATAGAAAGTGAAAAAAAGAGCAAAGGATACAAACTAACAAGTGAAAACGAAGCTCATCACAGAGGGCTTTGCCTCACTTTAAAAGATGACTGGTATCTCTCAGTGTCCAACACTGTCAAAAGTGACAGGTCAAGACCAAAAGAGTTTTTGTGTATCTGCAGCCACAGAAGTATGTGACAGTGTTTGATGTCCTGGATTGAGAAAGCGACACTGAAATGATCAAAGTGAAGTCAGCACTGTAACATAACTCAGTTTGTCATCATACAGCATGGCTGTATTCCTGGCCTTTGGGATTATCATTAACTTGACTTCAAAGACTTTAGGAAGAAGAAGACAAAGTATGAGTGGACTGGAGGGTGAGCAACTACTCAGAGTTGTAACAACTTAGAACAAAAGAGCTGGACCACCTCCATATCAGACCTCTGGGAGCTGCTCGGGCATTGTAACCCATCCTATGAAGCTCCTGGAGCTGATATTAATACCAGAGGAGGTTTGGATTGAAAGGAGCCAGGTGAGATGGTTCGGGCATCTGACAAGGATGCGCCTCCTGGGTGAGGAGTTCCGGGCATGTCCCACAGGGAGGAGGCCCCGGGGCAGGCCCAGGACACGCTGGAGAGATTATATCTCTCGGCTGGCCTGGGAATGCCTTGGTGTTTCCCCGGATAAGCTAGAGGAGGTGGCTGGGGAGAGGGAGGTCTGGGCTTCTCTGCTTAGGCTTCTGCCCCCGCGACCTGGCCCCGGATAAAGCGGAAGAAGATGGATGGATGGTTTGGACCTCTGCAGTTATTGAGTTGCTGTGGTTCCTCAACACTTCTTGATAATACCAGTTCCACATCACAAACTGTCACCTCAAGGCACTCAAGGTATATTAAAGACCCTACAATATTACAGGCTGAGAGAAAACCTCAACAATCACCTGTGAGTAACCAGTTTGTGACAGTAGGAAGGAAAAAATCCCTTTCAACATGAAGAAATCTCCAGTAGAACCGCGCACAGAGAGGTGAAGCCATCTGCTGTGACCAGTTAAGGGTGAGGGGAATGAGAAGAGAGCAGAAACAGACAGGACGAAAGACACATGGGAGAGAGCCGGAGCTTTAAATTAATTATTAATGATTAAATGGTGTATAAACAGAGAGTGAATAAGAGGTGCATCAGCTTCTAGCAGCCTAGATCTGTTACAGTGTGACTAAAGGATGGTTCAGGGTCACCTGATCCGCCCATAACTATGTTTCGGGCTCTTTAGGACGATCCACCCTTTCCAAATGCATACTAGCACGGCTAGGTGCTTGATTTTATACACCTGTGGCCATGGGACAGAAAACAGCTCAATTCAAAGACTAACAGGTGTGCCCCTGTATTTACTTAACTCTGCTGCTGTATTTATTCATCCTGAAACTCACTCATATTTTTCACCGTGTTGTAGCCATTTACATTTTCTGTAAGAAATAACACGGAGAGAATGCACAGGGCGAAGCATCAAAATGTAGTGGAAAATGCAGCCAGAAGCGCATCAACAACGTCCACCGTTGCATAATAAGTATCCCGGTGTAAGTGCAGTCAGATTGCACTGACACCATGTTTGTCTTTTCTTACATAATTATTGTTTTTCCTTTCCATGACCTCATAGTGTGTTCCACTGTGGTCAATGAAAAGTGTTTAGGAAAAATACAGAGGAGCTCATTTCTTTGACTCTTCGACCATATAAGCAGAATACATATCACGAGCGAGCGCACACAGCCACACTCAGCATGCACAGCAACAGGACCTTGTAATTAGTTAACCTAAATGGAGTGCATGCAGCCATTATCTGTGTTATTAGTTACACCTGTGGTTTTCCTGCGATGACATGTCAAAATGTCTTCTAGCACATGGGCTTATTAGCACCTGTGCTGCTAACTGGAACTTACAAGCCAAGGGACGATGAGCCACTGCTGACTAGCTGCTAATTAGCCATCTAGGCTGCTAATGGATGTTAGGAGTGCTCTTTCCCCTGGTGGATATGCCTTTTGAGGCTCATTCATTCAGCCAAAATGCAACATAAATCTCGTGTCTGTGCTCAAACGGAGTCATCAGCCTATAAAGCTACTATAATGTCACCTGGGGCTCAAAGTCTGTGGATCTTTTTATGTTGACTGGCCGCTTTTCATTTTTTCTGTCACAACAATTTAAAGTAGTTTCAGTTGGCTCTACATGATGATGATTTAGTCTTCGTGTAGTGCCTCTATGTGTTGCTTTGGAGGAAAAAAAAGAATTTAGAAATAAAAGAAACTGAGTAAATATGCCAGCTTGTGTGATCGGCCTTATTAGTTAAAACCACCCCTTCCTTTTAGTCTGGTTATAGCTGTGTAGGTGTTTTTAAAGGCCTGCAATAGTCTGTAATAATCAGTATAATGGAAATTCTGATTACATTGTAATATTAACTAAAAATGGAGGCTCTGCATTGTTGATACTGTCTAATCTGAAGCTGTTAAAAACACTGAGACAGCCTCACAGACTGTATCCACTGCTTTGTTTTAAATAGTTCCAGCAAAGTAGTTGGAATAGAAGTAGGCAGATAAGAAGACAATAAAGACAAAACACCTGTTGTGTTTCTACCATGAAAGCACAGGTGGATAAAGACATATTCAGCAGAGATTTTACAGATGTAGGTTTAATAAAATTCTGACCCTGAGCATTTTGAGTTTTGCCAATCTTACACCAGTTTTCTTCATTTTCTTGGTGTTTACATAATCCTTTAGCGATATATTAAAATAACAGATGGCACATCGGGCTTTGATGTATACAGACAGACAGCGGATGAGAGTGGCCTCTCTGTGGTTCATGATCAGGTCTGTATGTTACACAGATGACAATTCGGTGAAGTCGGACGGAATACGGAAACACTGGGCTTGTCTAAAAATGACTTTGTCTTCGCTGATGAGGCAGGTAATTGCACCAGATGTTCTGATAGCAATTGTCGCTTTCGCATTCTTTCAATCAGATTTATGAAGCCGTGAATACACACAGTTGCATTTTATGAATCTCTGCCTTTGTTGGTGTGGGTGCAAATTCACTGGCCCGATATCAATTTGCATATTGATAATTATGTCTGCTTCACTGCTCATTAGACCTGTCAGTGAAAGGAATGGCAAGGAAGTCCCAGAGCTTCATTTATAAAATGGACTGACAATAAAATTTGATTGCAGCTATGACTTAATCAGAAAACCAAATAAGACTTTATTTAGAGAACTGTGAATCTGGCTCTGGCCTAACCTTCAGATGAGACCATCACCATAATCTGTGCCAAGATTCAAAATCAGTTACTGATGCAGCATTTATTATTGTGATACTTATGACACTATAAAGGGTGACAACAGTGTGAAAGAATTCATTATAGTTGTGAAAAATAAATAATATCTTTCAGCATGTCAGTATAGGATGGGTGGCAAGTGGTTATCAATCAAGCATCACTAAAACTGACTTTCCAAGTAACTGAGCTATGGCCCAAGTGGACCACCCCTAGCAACCACTGGTCGCTAGGGAAAACTCCAAGTCTGTTGGAGAATGGCTGCTTGAGCTTGAAGGCAGTCACTAGTTCAAACTGGTTGCAATGAGGTATGTGATGCTGCAAGGAAAGCCTCTTCGCGTTGGTTTCTAGCAGGTTGGCAGCGGTCACCTATTGTTTGCATCGGAGACTGCTAGCCGAGCGGCAACAACGCTGTGAAAGGTGAAAAGCAAACTGAGACCACTTGGTTTCAAAGTAAAAGTTGAGCCTCATCGCTGAGACCAACACATTTCAAAAGGCGAAACTTTTATCCCCTTAAGTGCCTCAGATCAGCTGAAACACTCAGTTTATTTAAATCCAGGTTGAAGACTCACCTGTTCTCAGCTGCATTTGAATAAAGCACCAAATCCACACTTTTAAGCTTAAATTTCAAAACTTACATTTAACTACTGATTTTATCTGTTTTGATTTTATATACTGTTTTGTTTGTTTGTTTGTTAATTAGTTAGTTTATTTGCTTGTTTTAATCAATTTTAAATCATGCTTTTTATTTGTTTTTGTTTCTAATGTCTCTGTAAAGCACTTTGAATCACCTTGTTGTTGAATTGTGCTATACAAATAAACTTGCCTTGCCTTGCCTTAAGTGGAGAACATATTTCCCAGGGGGGTGAGATCACTGGGGATAACTCACCAGCCTCTAGGCCTGCATGACTGAGACTTTCAATAAATTACGCAGACAGACCACTTGCCTAAGAGGTGAGGAATACACACTTTTCCCTTGCATCTAGGTACGTTAGGGATCACTGATTGACCTCTAGGCCTGTGAGATCTAGTTAGCTGCTCTTTTAGGCCATGTCCACACTAATGCGTTTTCAAACGAAAACGCATCTTTTCCTCTCCGTTTTGGCCGTCCGTCCACACTGAGACGGCATTTTCGTTCAAGGAAAACGCAGCATTTTGAAAACGCTCTCCAAAGCGGATACATTTGAAAATGCCGTTTTCGCGTCGCAGTGTGGTCAGCGAACCCGGAGCCTTTTCGAAAACAATGACACATTTTAGTCATGTGATGCAGTCATGTGACCAACTAAACTAAGATAGCGGAGGGCATTACACAGCAGTTGTTTTGTTTGCTCGCAATTTTGACAGCCTTATTAAAGATTAATATCAGGTTGTACATGCTCCAGATAGCTATTCCTCAAATTCTTTTCCTCAAACTTTGTACGTTTGTGATACTCGCAGCAACAACTCCGCCTCATTGTTTGCAGCAATGTTTCAAAGAGCAGGAAAGTAAATAAACGGCAGACAGAAATGAGGCACGTCGAATCGTCTTGCGTTTCACACATGCGCAGTACTGGAACGTAAGCGTTTTCACCCGTTTCAATGTGGACGCACAACTCTGTGAAAATGACTGAAAACGATAGTATGGACGTGGAGCGTTTTCAGACGAAAGCGCCGTTTTCAGGTTTATCCAGGGTTGTGTGGACGTAGGCTTACTAACTAACTTTAATGTTTTTATTCGATTATAGTGGTGAAAATACACCCATGTCATGTCCAAGTTAAGTGCTTTTATGTGGAATGCAGTCATTTACATGTATTGCCTTGTCTAAACATTAACATTATTAATGTTCAGAGCAGAATCATGCTAACAGGGCAAGGAGCGTAAATATCAAGGCGTGTAAGAAACAGATCAAATACTAATAGTGAGGATTACATAAAAATGAAACAAGAGCTTTTGGAAGCAACAATTGTGTATATGTGTAGCACAAATGACTATAGTCAGAAACCTAGAAGCACATCACCTCTCATCAGCCATCCTGACACACCTGCAGATGCTTATGTGAGAAGCAATATCCAAATTCACTGCATGTGCAGGCTCTCCAATCAGCTCTGATAAAACTGCTCAACATGTTTGCTCACTTTTCCCCCAAATAAGGTTTCAACGGTCCCCCCCCCAGAAGAACAGCAGAGATTCCACCATCCCTGCTGTTGTAAAATTCTCCCACAGCTTACAATTCAAGTTTCTCTGCGTGCCATGTCTGTCACTTGTAATGTGTCTGCCAACATTAGCAAGCATACTACTGTTAACTGACATAACTGACAGCTTCTAGTATCACTTTCACTTGTCTCTGAAGAATGGACAGCATGTGCTGAGCATGTTCCCCAGACACCTTCTCATCTAGACTTCTTCAGCTTTATTTTCTCCAGTGTTGCAGCAACATCTTGCACCACAAACTCCTTCTGCTTTCCCATAAGATAACTTGAGGTGGCGCGTTGCTCCCTCTGCTACAATAATCTCAATCTGCACTGTGTGTTATGCTGTTAATTCCTAATCTTGTAGAGCGGTATGGATATATGAGGGGTGAGAGGAAAACCTCAAGTTTCTGGGACTTTTAGCTGTTCCTCCAGTTGAAACTCTGAGATTACTTTGACAAATTCTAGGCTTGCCTGAGTCATTTTCCCACTAAATATGTGACGCATATGTATCCAAGCCTGTGGTGAAATTTGCAGGTGTGTCCTTCTGTCCCACCTCATTTAGTGCTGCTGTAACTCACTCCTCAGGTGCATGCTTGGCGTTATTGGTCATCCCACCAACTAGTTCACCAAAAAGGAAATTACAAGGAAGGCACCTTAAAAAAGATAACAGGTCCTCTTTAATAATGTTAGCTACAATGCAACAATAAGGTTTATACAGTAAACAAGGCTTTTAGCGACACTTTGCACATTGCTGTGTAGGCCGCAGAGACAAGTGATTCATGTCACTGATTGCTGGCTTTTCAAAAACATGATTACACCTGGTCTGAGTGCAGCCTCCTGCTTCCATGGATGTTACAACCAAAAGCAGTGACGTCTTGGTCCTCGTGAACACACAGATTATTCAAACAGTTATCAGACTTGTTTGTACAAGGACGTGAAAAGCTTTTCCGCTGCTGTTTTCGACTTACCTGGACAACTGCTTAAAAGCAGGGACCTGAAGACAGGTAGTCCTGACAAACACTGTACTGCAATTTCGCTGCATTTCCTGACTGTCTGACACTGCGATTACTACAGCTCTTTTCTGTTTGAAATGGGTTATTTTTTCCCCTAAATCAGGGTTTGTACAGTTGTGCTTATCAAACGCCAGCTCTTTGCCCTTTTTGCACAAAATCTTCCTTTTGACTTTTTTTGTACTTATTTTTGTCCTCCATGCAAAGCTCTGAGCATTATAGTTGTTTTTCCATCTTAAGCATATATACGCGCAGAATAGTTTTCTATATGAGATCGCTACAAAAAGTGCAGCCTTACCTAATGTCCACCCTACTGTTACTCATTTTATATTAAGATTTATAAATCTAGTTGGTATTGGTATGGTGAGTATCCTTCAGTAATACTAATAAATCACACAGCAATAGTACATTCATGTAGTTGTAAAAAGCATGACAGTGTTTTAAGTAATCCAAAGTATTCACTGAGTAACGTGAATTAAAGTAACCTTCCCAACACTGGTTCATAACTACACATTGATAGTGGATGGCTTTGGCACCTGCGATTCACGTGTAAAGGCCTCTGTGAATGCAAACGCACACAACCCCATCTTGTTAATGGGCAACTGGATTTGGAGACCAGGGTAATGACTTGGTCTCTTACTGGGTTCCTCAACCACTCATCAGTTACTGAACTCCCATTCTGAGTGCTTTGTATTGTGCAGAATTTAAAAGTGGAGCTTTCAAGCAAGCAATGGATCTGACTGACAAAACAGGGTGCACTGCATGCTCCCACAGTAGCTACTTGTCAGTCATAAGTTCAACTCTGTTTTTGACTCTACTAAGGACCAAAAAATGAACACCATGTTGTTTCCAGTAAGTCTTGAAACTACTGATTGAGACCACTAGCTTGTCAGGAAAGTGTTTACTGTGGTCATAGATCAGGCCTACTCTACCTCCTAAGCCACTGTTCACTTACCATCTGTGGTTTAAATGTTGTGGCTTAATAGCCCAACGGTACTCTCCACTGATGGGAGTATGGACGGTAAAATGTCAGGATCTAAATATATAATTTGACTGACTGAAACAATGCAAACAAACATTACCAGAAGTGCTATACTGACAGACCAGCCACATCTCTCCATCACTCCCCAAAGAACCCATCAAACAGGATGACTCCGTCTCTCAGAGCCCCTTCAGAGAGGCTCTCATGTTGAAAAAGCAATAGCCCTCAGGTGAGATCCTCAGGCAAAATTAATGTGGACAAGGGTTCTTCACACTGATTATTTGATTGGCCCTTGCCCATCTAAGTTTGGCTGCAGATAATTGGACGTATCTTCTGCAATGCTGCTACACTGGGTCTTGGAAGCAAATGGAAATGGAATGACGCACATGCAGCACTAAAATGTCAAGGATAGAAAGTCATTCATGAGTTTATTGAAAATATAATTACAGTAGTAATTATATTTTGTGAATAAGGGCTGGCTAATCCAAAATTTATAGATAGACAGATAGATATGAAGACACTCATGATTACCTGCCATCATTGTCACGGTAAGTAAGTTTATCTTGTTGGTCAGTGCACGATTTTTTTTCTAAGACTGCATCAATTACTGAGATAAAGCCAGATAAAAAAGCTGATTTTCTTTTGAAAATTAGTGTTTCATTTTCTCGCTGACCTGCTCCCCCGCTATTTTAACAAAAGCAGGAGCTGCGTAAATGACTTCTAACTGAACAATGAGATGAACCCAGTCAATAGCAAGGCTAAACATCTTGATTTTTTTTCCTCCAACCTCATAAACACTCTGCAAAGCACATACCTCCAAACAACAGGCTGTGTTTTCTCCTCAAGGACCCTTTTGAATAAAACGTGAAAGGGGAGTCTTTTCATCTGTCGTGCTTTCCTGTTTAAAAAAAAAAAAACGTATAGCAGCGAGAGATTCTGGACAAATGAAACCATAGAAATACCCTTTCCTGCGATCGTTTGATTGGCCCTTGACCTCCTGTTTTTACTGTCAATCATTGAACCTCAATTTGTACATACTGCCACAATCTGAAAAAGGGAATCTGGTTTCTGTTCCCAAGCTCACACAAGCTATTCCCTGAAGAAATGCTGTTCTCTTAGCCCTCCAATCATCCAAACCAACACTGCCTCAGTACCAACCTACACTGCTTTCATCTGCTCACAAAACTGAAATCACAAGCGACAACGAGCAAAGAAAAAATGTGAAAAAAGAAATCAAAGCACTTCAACTCATTAAAACGGATAGTTCCTAAATTAATTAACTCTTAAGTGTGCAAATGAAACACCTAATAAGTGGTCACCTTTTATGTTTTTTCCACAGTAGCTACAGTGATTGCAGGTAATCTGCAAATTCTAAAGCCTTGAAGCTGCAGATGAAAAAAAAAATCAACAAAATAAATGAGAGGATTTAAATTCAGTGTCCCGTTGACACTTGAATGACAAAACATATTACACACAGCAAAAACACCACAAAAATGTCTAGTGCAGTGACTCTAATTAGTGAAGATGAGGCCTAGCAGACACTAATCAGCCACATTTTCCGTGTGTGGACACTTGTCAGTTAACGAGGCCACACCGACAACCCCAGTCGTCAGGATGATGAGATAAATAAAGCTTCAGCTCCACTAGAGTTGTTATAAATGGGGAAATTATCCATAGGGGCTGAAAATGATTGTTATGCCCGGCTGTAAACATGATTTTGAATCAAATGACTCGCATTTTGAGTGTTCGCTAGCAAAGCTAACATGCTAACATTTCCTTACTAGCTTACTAGCTTCAGCTTTCAGCTCTGGAGGTTGTCGCTTGGGCTAACATAGTTATCCATTTAGCAGACCAGTGCTAGAGCGTGTAGAGACAACCAGTGGCTGCTCTCTGCATGCTACATGCAATGCTGCGACAGCTCTAACAGCATGCACTTTCCAAACAGTCGCTAATTTAGCTGTAAAGTGTCTAGCTAGGGATTTCCTGTGTGCGCTTATGTATAATAAAGAACCTATTTCTAGTTTTGTCTAATTTAACCCTGTAATGCCACGTGTATCTTAGTTGACATCAGTTTTTGAGACATTTATAACATGAGTGTGACTTTTTTTTTTATCCTAACTCCCTTATATGTTTTTATGTAAGATAAACTGCGAGCAATCTTTTTGCACAAACTCCAGATGTATTAAATTGATATTTAATTTCTTTTAATTTTTTAATTTGTTAGTAGGTTCAATAAAAAAAATTTTTAATTTTCTAGCTATAAATTTATGGTTCAGGCCTTAAAGGGTTAATACAAAGTATAAGTCGGTACCTTTATTAGTGTGCCATAAAGTAAAGCGTGACCAAAAACTATACACGGTGATGATACAGCTCTATAGGCCACTAAAACCTCTCACTGTGTCTGGTAAGAGGCATTTCAGGGCAAACCAATAATATTTCCTTAAATTTTTTTTAGACACCAGGCACTTTATATCTTCTTGAAAGCTGGCTCTTTAAATTATGTTACATCCATACATGACTCATTTAAAAGTTCTCTCTGTGCTCCTCATTTATCTAGAAACATGCACAACTGAGGCAGCATCTCAATAAATGTAGAAATCCCAGCTTGAGCATGTCCACCACCATGCACCTGTTGGTCTTTAAACAAGGTTGGCGTGTTTGATTGGTGGTCCTGAGCATGCTCAGGTGATGCATTACCTCTGTGATGAAATGCAGCGTATATTTATGCTAGTATAGAATAAAGGATTAGACTCCATGATAATACTTTACTTTGTGTTAGAGCTTTTATTCTGTTCACAGGCCTATTTCATCACACACCTCGCAGCACACGTGCAGCATGTGTCACTCTGTAACAGTTACAGAGTGACACATAACATATAGCATGATAAACTGATGAGATTGATGTTAGTATACAGTAAGGTTTAAAAGGCCTCATCGCTGTCTATGGTAACGATCAGTGTAGAACTGACAGCACAGCAGTACTGAATCCTCTGGCTAGCAATGAACTACTGCTCAGCTCACAGTTTGAGACGCTTGATTGTACCAGAATTTGAGGGTGCTCAGATGCGCCAATATATCATCACTGATAGCTTGAAACTGCTTCCTTTGGAGACATCAGAGAGTTAATTAATCATCTCAATTTCTAACCCAGAGAGATGGCTGTTCTCTGTACCTTTAACATTTCAGTCAGGAAGCAAAGATGCATGGCACATAGCACAATAAAGATTTATTGAGATAAAAGGATGATTAATAAAAGTCTGTTTCATAATTACAGGGTTTTGGCCCTGTCAAAGGGGCTTTAGGTTTGGTAACACTGTAAGGTTTGTTGGTCTTTAGACCAGTCCACTGGTTCAAACTGGATTAGCTGGATTGATCATCATGACTTAGACCGTTCCTTTAGTGCAGGGGTCGGCAACTCCAGGCCTCGAGAGCCGGTGTCCTGCAGGTTTTAGATGTGTCCTTGATCCAACACAGCTGATTTAAATGGATAAATTAG
The DNA here is from genome assembly GCF_000239375.1 of Pundamilia nyererei. NCBI lineage: Eukaryota > Metazoa > Chordata > Actinopteri > Cichliformes > Cichlidae > Pundamilia > Pundamilia nyererei. Next base: position 2,580,594 of record NW_005187416.1, read on the forward strand.
CTCCTCAGCATGTCTTGGAGTTCTCCAGAGGCCTGGTAATGAACTAATCATTTGATTCAGGTGTGGTGACCCAGGGTGACATCTAAAACCTGCAGGACACCATCTCTCTCTTTCTCTCTCTCTCTACGTTCCCTAACCCTGCTTTAGTGCCATGGATTGGTTGACGACTTTGATATTTTGTAAAACATCAAATAAAGTGGGTTCTGAACACATGCAGTTAGTGGGGTTAGGTTAACTGGTGATTCTACATTGACTGTAGGTGTGAATGGTTGTCTATCACTGTGTTAGCCTGCGACAGACTGGTGACCTTTCGAGGGTGTACCCAGAGGTGTGCCTCTGTGACAGCTGGGATATGACCCTGAATTGGATACATGGAAAGATGGATCAAATAACATCTGGATGACTTGTTGTGAAAACTCACATTCATGCTCCCCTTGGGATGCACTGCAACCACACTGATTATCCCTTTAATCAAGCAGCATCACTAACTCAAAGTCTTATTTCAGCTGGGTCCACTTTAGTCAAAGGAAAATTGTTATTTCTGTCTGCAGCAATTTATGTTTCATGGTATGGGTCTGCACCTACAGGGAACAGTGTGCCGAAGCAGACTGTATGAATTGTGAATAACAGATCAAATGCAGACACAAAAGAATGTGGAACAAGACTTGATATTAACAAAAGGCGAGCCAAAACTAAACATTAACCTAAAGTGGAAGAACTTAAAAAAACAACATGAAGAACTCTGACACGAAACTTGGAACCACAGCAAGAAACACACAGACTAAATACACACAGAAGGTGATCAGGGGAAGTGGAAACACATGGGGAAACAGCTGAGGCTAATCTGACTCAACGAGAAAAGGAAGCAAAGCCGACTATACTGACATAGGACACAGACTTTCAAAATAAAACAGGAAACAGCATAGGCATGATAACACAACCATGATAACATGAACAAGAAGACAAGAAACATGACAAACTAACACAGAAGACCTAAGTGAAACACAACTAGACCAAATGTAAGGGAACCAAATTATAATCCTATTACTCAACATATTTCAAGGAATAACTTATGAACTCAAAACGTAAACTGAAAACGCTGGGTCAGAGGGCTTGCCTGTGGATCGTGACATCCACAGGCAAGAAGTGCAGCAGCAAGACCTAAAGTGCATAAAAAGCATGCATCGAAGATAACAGATATGCCTATTATTAAATCAGACACTCTATAAAAATGAGGTGCTGGAAGGCAAACGATTTTGCCATCAGCCTAATGGATAGGATACAATATATAGAGCTAATTAGTATTAGCATCCTGCCATGCTAAACTAAACACAAAATATAGAGTCAGGGCACTTACAGGACACAGACTTGAAATCTGTAGCCTTCTCATTCAGTAAAGATGATGGCAGGAGTATAATTTTAAGTATGTTGTTATCTGTACGCTAGCATTCAGTATAGCTGCATAGATAGCAAAGGTTATCGCTATGAGCCACATGACACATTGGTGGGGCTTTTTTTAACAAAAAGCTGTATTGAATCAACACAAAGTACATTCACAGTGACAAAGTAATGTAAAGGGTTTTCATTGGTTATAGTTAAGTATTTTTTTCTATATAGTTTAGTGAATATTGCCAATAAGAAACAGAAACAGGAGTGAAGGTTTTGTTCCCTTACAAGGGTTTAAGTACAACGGTATTAGAAGAACCAATTGAAGACTCATTTTAGCTCATTTGGTCCAAAATGTGCATAAAACTTAAAGTAACGAGTACGGCATGTTAAATATTGATGCACTGTGATGTTCGTTTTTTCAATATGGAATGTAAGAAAACATAAATGTACAGCAATGAAAGGTCAGGGCAAATTTCAAAAAATTAAAGGAGGTGGTGTTGGTGGGGGTTGTATACATGCTGTTTTTGTTGTTGTTGTTTGTTTTTTATCCTGGTGACAACTGAAATTAAAGCTTTTCAAGAAGGCTTTAAAGTGGCATGACATGTTTCAATATGAGGGAAGTCTTTTAAGATCCGTGAACACAGTTATGATAAATTAACATCATAATTGTAAATTCCCAAAACTGTGCTTCTAAGATAAACAAAAATTCCCATTATGTCAGAATGTAGCCCATGGCTGATTTATTTATTTATTTATTTATTTGATTGAAACTAACTTTTTAAATGATTTTAAGGTTGTTTTCTCTGCTTTTATGGTTTTTGTTTTTTTACATTTATTTGATTAAAGTGGAGCCCATTTTGCAACACGGCATTTGGTTCATGTGGGGGAACAACTTTGGAGCAGCATCCACCTTTCAGGAAACAAACCCACCTCTGTCCAGATGTGTCCCTCAAAGATTCAGTTGCCTTTGCTGTCTGAGGATCAGCGAGATGCCTGCCATCATTTTCCTCAGAGAACACAGCACCTGTTGATGATGTGACTTTTAAAAAAAAAAAAAAGCCTCATCTGGTACCAAAGATGGCTAAGAACAGAATTTATTTTAAACACCTTGTCATCCTGTTGCTATACCAACCACCAGATTAGATTTTATACTGGGAACCATCCACTGTGATCCTTAACCAGAGGTTTAAGGAAGAGAAGCAGGTGTGTGAGCGTGCATACCGTGTGCGCAGAGATGTGAAAAATAAAGGGAGGCTGTTGTTTTAGTTGTTTTCTGATTAAATAGAGGGGGACAAAGAGGTTTGAGTGTGCGGCGAGGAGGAGACAGACGGATTACATTATGTTAGCCAGCAGGAGTCTGTGGTCAGACACTGTGTTGTATGAGCCAGCAGGAAAATGCCTGCTGAGTGTTTCTGCAGGGCTGTACTAGATTTTCTCCATAGATACACCTACTGAATTCTATTTTCTTCTTCACGCGTGTTGTCTGTAATAAAAATGTCTTCCATATGGAATCGGATTGCTTGCTTTTAGGTTTATTTTTAATGCACGGTATACCTGTGGCTGCAGGGTTCTTCCAAAGAAATATGAATGGGTTTCACAGGTTCTACCCATTTTTTGCAGAAGTAAAGGGTGGTAGGGGTGCTGTCTGGTTTTCTATCTTAATTTCACATCTTCTCAGAAGACTATTTTAGTCAGTCAGGTAATCTCCTGAGCTCACATTGGATGTTAGCCCTAACAACCTGGTGGTTGGTGACCGCACAGTGACAGCAGAGCTGTTGGGGTGAAAAGATGGGGACATGACTCATGATTACTAATGCTTCTTCACTTCACTTGTAATAAATTAAGACACGGGAGGCCTTTTTTTATTGGCAGTGAGCAGGATAGGCTGCAAGTGGGAAGGGTGGGAGAAAAGCAAATAAATAATAGATTTTCTTAGTCTTAAATCTGGGTGTGGAAGCCAATTACAGTGAGCCTCAGGATTAATTGAAAATAACCGGTCGGGCTTAATGTAAGGGGGGAAAAAAGCACTTTAGCCCATGAAAAATGAGCATGAGCAACAAAATATATGCAGGGGCTCATTAGAATTTTCAGCACTTCAATTCCAATTATTAGCACAATTCATCTTCCAGAAAGTGAGAAATCAGGAGGGGATTGCACAAAGAAAAGATTATTCTTTCACTCTGAACAAGAGAGCAAATGAGAGACAGCCAAGAAGAGAGAAAAAATAACCTCTAATTGCTTTTATCCTCCGGATCCATTTTGTACATTTGTGAGAGCAGGCGAGCAGTGTGCTGTTTGACTCGTGGTGCCTCTCACCGAGTCTACAGAGTGAAGATGAAGCCGTCACTGCCACACCTTATTGAATCTCCACTAAACAGACGCCGTCAGCCGCAAGATACGATCTCTGACAGCACGTATAGCAGAGGGCAACGGTGGATACAATGTCCTCGCTTCCTGAAGTGAAGCTGCATTTGTGCGATTTAATTTACAGGGTTTCAGTGACATGCTTACACAGATTTCACTGTATTTCGAGTATCTAGCATTAGCACTGGAAAATCAAGTCAAAGATTATTTCTAGATCACGTTTGAAGCAATATCACCTCAGCAAAGTGCTGCACAGGATATATCTGAAATTAACAATAAATGTGCACTAAAACACACAATAAAAACATAAACCTTGATTTAACAAAATCAAATGAAACAATGGTAGAAGTAAATGAGCTCTGTTTTCACAATAAAAGCCAGGATATCCTGCTGCATCAACACTGAAAGCTGGCAAGCATGAGTTGTTGTTGTTTTTTTAAACAAGGATTTAAAATAATTGAGTGAGTGACTGCGAAGCTCTCATGTGAGAGGGTGAGGTTGTTCCAAATTTTAGGGGACGCCACCAAAAAGGCTCTGTTGCCTCGGCTTTTGTGCAATATCTCTAAAATGAGAAACATCCCATCTCAGTGTAAAGCTGAAAAACTAGTTCATGCATTTATTACTTCTAGACTCAACTATTATAATTCATTATTATTGGGTTGTCCTAAAAGCCTCTATCTGATCCAGCCAGAGTACTGACAGGGACTAGAAAGAGAGAGCCTTTCTGTCCCATATTGGCTTCCCTTCATCGGCTCCCTGTTAAATGTAGACTCAAATTTAAAATCCTCCTCCTGACATACAAGGTCTTGAATAATCAGGCCCCATCTTATCTTGAAGACCTCACTGCACTGTATCACCCCAATAGAGCACGTTGCTCTCAGACTGCGGGCTTACTTGTGGGTCCTTTAAAAGTAGAATGGGAGGCAGAGCCTTCAGCTTTCAGGCCCCTCTTCTGTGGAACCAGCTCCCAGTTTGGCTTCAAGAGACAGACACCCTCTGTATTTTTAAGATGAGCCTTCGAACTTAGTTTTTTTTGACAAAGCGTATACTTAGGGGTGGATCAGGCGACCCTAAATCCTTCTTTAGTCACGCTGTAATAGGCCGAGGCTGCCTGGGGGGTCCCATTATGCACTGTTTCTTCTTCACTCATCTTTTTTGCTGAGTATGTGTTTATACAACACTCTGCGGTTATTATTAATCTCTGTCTCTCCTGAAAGTGTATCTTTTGTCCCATCTTCCTCCCCTCTGATAGGCTGATAGGCGCCCCTCCCTGAGCCTGGTTCTGACAAAGGTTACTTCCTGTTAAATGAAATGGACTACAAGCCGGTGTAGAGAGGTGAGTACAGGTGTGATGTGAACATGTGATTTCTTTCCTGTCAAAAGTTGCATTTTGTACAACCTGCAGGAGACAAAGTAACAACTGATCCAGGCCAAACATTCAGTCATGTGGAGGGAGGCAGGCCTTCACTTTACTGAGGAGCTCGTCGAGATGAGCCTTCAAGAGCTAATCTGTTTAAAAGTGACAAAATAAAGTGTACTTCAGAATGGGATGCTATTTCTCCAAATCTTAAATCAATATGTCTTCTCATTGATCTGTTCAGAGACTTACTGGTCACTTTAATTGCTTTTCTTTTCAGTCATTACAATTGCCAACTTTACACAAGTTACACAAATAAAGTGGGTATCTCTAAAAGTTGCAGGACAGTTTACTTTCTAGTGACACACACACACAAAAAAGATGTTTTTCAACTGATCAGGGCCAAACATTGTGCAGCCCCCCTCATGCTGTCAAAAGACTTCTGACTCACTGAGGCAGGAATAATAGACCTCTGGCAATTTTTTGTGGCACCGGTGTCTGGCACTAACACGCTGGCAGCCTATCCATTCAGGTCTGAGGCTTGTAGTCTCAAGAGATCCATCTGGCTTTGGTGCAGTCTGTAGCCCCTCGATGAGATTGTGTTCTGGGGAGTTCGTATATCGTATATGCACACCTTTGGCTCATTGCTGTCTTTCTCAAACCTTTGCTGAGCAATCTTTATGGCGTGGCAGGGCTTGGGGAAGTGGCTACGAATGGGTTGGTGAATGATAATCAGAAGATGTATCTTGACATTTACATTTCGAGGTCTGAGTGAATTCCCTTAATCTTAGTCTTCAGAGCTTAAAAATAGAAAGCAGCTGAACTTTGGAATTGCCAACTTAGAGAAGACTAGTTTTTCAAGCTCTAAACACATGGACTGCTATACATGCCAATTCAATTGTTATTGTATGCTACATTACATTACAGATGTCATATTCTATCTCATAACACAATTTTTAACGTCATTCATGTCAAGCTGCAGAGCTTGTAAACTGATGTGATATACTTGGGGTGTTGCTTTCTATTGCTTTGAAAGAACTGATATGTGCCACTCAACAATGAGCATTGATTCATATGTTTAGTTGCAGTGGCACACGCACGACTGTCTGAATTGTATCACAGAAGCCGTATCTACTTGTTACTGTAGGATGAAGATGTAGGTAAGTGTGCTTATTGTTTTTCTTGTCTGACTGTAACATGAATTAGCGTGAAATTTGTTCTGGACGTTGTTCACGCACTCTTAATTAGAACATTAAAGAAAATATTATGTTCCACATGCACAGTAATTATCACATTTTGGGGCCAAGCCATAACATTAAGTGTTTTTTTTGATAAGATTTGACTTGTTGGTGATTCTTTACATGTAATTCCAGTGACCATCAAAGATGAAGTGATTATTCACTCATATTTAGGTAGGAGCTTCAAAATAGCCGCACAAATAACTACCCTGAGGCATTTTCCATCATGGCTGTCTGGCGGCAAGACTTTCTTCTGGAAGAGGAATCTCAACAGGGGGCCCGGGGACCACTTGAGCCCCACGTCACTCCTACTTGCGGCCCGTATATTGACGTGAAGAATTATAATACAATACGAACAAAATTATAGCAGAAGAGCTGCCACGTGTCACATGGTGAATCGTTGTTCAAACTCAGTGAACTTTATTTAAAACCTTGTGATGTCTGGTGGGTAGTGTGCATGAAATGATGTGCACTACTGCAAACGCTGTATATGGGGCGGAGATTCAAAGCTCAAGAAGTGATTGAATTTGTGAGGGTATTTTTTATTTTGGCAGTCACATTCAATTCTTTGTAGCTTCACTCTCATCCTCGTACTCTTCCTTGTGACGGCTCTCTGATAATGGCTTCTCCTATTTGCTGGGATCACAGGAAAGCAAATTTGTGTCTGTGCATGTGTCTGCTTTTGAAGTGTTCTCGCTATAATCTAAAGTATAGGCTTCTGAGCGGTAGAGGTTCTCTGAGCTGCAAGGATTTCACGTGAAAGCAGTGATTTGTAATTTGCTGGTTTGGCAGCTACTAAGCTTGTGCCTCGGGGCAAGCGCTGAATGCAACAAGGGAAGGAACAGACTCTGCTCATTGCCTTTTTATTAAATCTCCTGAAGTCCTTCACCAGCCAAGAACAAATATCCACTGAGATCCCGTTTAAACAGTGTGAGCTCCTACATAAATTCAGCTGTTGATTAAATCATTAACGACTGTCCACTCATTCATAAGAACATTTTGGTCTGTCAGTCTGAGTGTGTTCACCGAGACTCTGGCGACAATATTATGTGATATCAACATTATTGCCAATACCTTTAAGCTTTTTAACCCTCTTAGGTCGAGTGCCTCAGTTACACTCCATTGCAGATGTGGACACGGAAGGCTGGAGACCTGCCGAGTAATACCTTCAGTTATACATTTTTAGTGTGCCACCTGTTCTGCATATTTGGCTGGCAATGTGTCTTTCCTGCAAGTCCAAGTCCATGTGGTTACAAAAACAAATAAACAACAAACAAACAAAAGTCTATCAGAAAATGCCATTTTTGTATTTATTAAATTGTTCTTGGAAATCAGGGAACAAAGAAACATTTAATCTAAGAGTAAACTTTCATTTTTCCCCAAAGTATTAGCACAGGGTTGGTTTTGGGTTATCGCCTGTTAAGGCTCAGCTCACAGATTTACAAGGTGTGACACTGACACAGAGACTGAGACACAGATCGGGTACAAACTATAAAATCAGTATTTCTATATCCAAGCGCAAGATGTCAAAAAAGATTGACACACTCAGTAAAACTGGCACAAATTACAACAGTATAAATTTATTTCTTTGGCATTTTTGTGGTTATTTCCGATTATATGTGGAAAATACTTTCTTGCCAAGAGGCAAAGAGAGACAGAGGCTGCATGTGCACATCTCTCTTTTTTTGTTCTCATCCACCAAGAACGCTGTGGCAGGAACATCATTCTGATTCTGACAGATCTGCCAACTCACTTGTGTTTGACATAATATCACCCGTCAAAGTTCCCACTGGGAAACGTCCCAGTGCTCCCAATACGCCGTGCCTCTCTTGTTGTGTGAATTTACTTGAATTTTCTTTTGAAACCTCTGACAGGTGGAGTGAATGATCATCTTGCTACGATGTCATATTCTTCTTGAAAACTGTAGGCCCTGCTGTTCAGGTAGGGCAACCAGGTGTCAAGATTTACTTGTAACTGCACAGCATTTTATACCCTTCTTCCTCACG
>NW_005187416.1:2589701-2591305 GCF_000239375.1 Pundamilia nyererei
TTGTAGGGTCTACCTTACAATATAAAGCACCTTGAGGCGACTGTTGTTGTGATTTGGTGCTGTTTAAATAAAACTGAATTGAATATTTACTCAGTGGGAAAATGAGTTCATTCATAGCACATGTGTCCTTTATCATGCCAGCCGTGTAATCTGAATAGAGACCGGACCATCCCTCATCCTAGTGGCTCTTCTCTGCATGTATTGCTTACCCAAACTTTTTCTTAACCCAAGCTCAATAGCAAATGGCACTCCCCAGTGGCAACAGCCTCCTCCAGCAGTAATGCACCCTGCCACGCTGCAAGAACAGCTCAGAAAGAAGCACAGCCCTAACCTTACAGCTGTGCAGATCCAAAACTAAATGAGCCCGTGCGTAACCACCACGATCCATCAGAGCTGCACACAGTATAAGGCAGATAGCTTTAATGTTGTGGGGGACGAATGTATAATTGTGCATTAATCTGTCAGCAGTTTGTGACACATTCTGCTTGATCAATGAAAACTTGTGTTGCTTGAGGGAAATCCTGAATACACAGGATTTATTCCTAGAAAAAACAAATGCAAGTGTGTGCCAATCCCTCCAGTAGTGGTGGAACAAACCAAGTCTCACATCTACATAATCAAAATGTGAAACGTAGAGAATATGTGCTTTATTAAGCACTGGCTATTATTCATGCAGTGCTTCTTTGAGGGTCAAACGTAGCTTCAGGCTATGTGATTTCAGAACTCTGGGACATTATCTGACCCTTGAAATGATCTGTGGTCAGACTTCTAGAGGGAAGTACAGGTCGTGTTTTTAAACTCCGAGTGCATCCTGATGCCTGAGGGGATGTAAACACGACATACCGAGCCTGTTCAGGCATCAACCACACCGCATGGCCTCCTCCTCCTCCTCCTCCCTGTGGTCTTCTGTCTCCCTTTCATAATGTTCACTGTCTTCCTACCTTGAGATCAATCCCAAAAAAAGCTAAAATGCCAGAGGCCCACCCAAGAGCAGATTGGCTATAGTTTTAGAATGTGTAGTTTCTGCTTGAAAAATCAAACCACCCAGAGCATATCAGCCATAAACTGTGCACTAGTAATGACAGAAAACACAGGCTGGGAGATTCATTGATAAAAAACCATGAAATAAACACAGCAAACGCAGCAATAAAAGCAAGACAATGCCACAGCCTGAGACATTCTCACACACACGAACCCTGCAAAAGCATTTAGAGGCTGGGCTCCATCATGGAGTGCATTCAAGCAAGACGAGTCAGCTGCACAATGTGAAACGCCACTTGGGTTTTTTTTTCATGTTCCTGATTGAAGAGAGACTGCCTCGATGCTAGAAGATATTTGTTTTCAGAGTTACACCCCATCCCCTGCCTCCCTCCGTACATCTTCTGTCATGTCGGTGCCACTTTATAGTGCAGTTTTTGCATCGTAAGCTTTACTCTTTTTAAAGAAATCATTTACTACTTACTAGATGCAAACAGGAAACATTTTCCAGGCTGTCGGTAAAGTTTTACTTCCAGAAAACTCTGCTATTATGAATCTAAAAGGTTAAATTGATGGTAAGGTTTTAAAAGAATTAGCAAATAAAAAAGGCCATTTCAAAAAAAAAA
>NW_005187416.1:2592334-2619872 GCF_000239375.1 Pundamilia nyererei
TAAAAGTGCAGATACAGTAAAATTATGCTGACTTGACAGTATTTGTGCCTGAGGGGTTGTTATCAGGATGCCAAAGATCACTCATTGTTACAACTTTCGCTCCAAAAATATATATTTTTTTTTTACAAAAGACCATCCAGCTCTGTGTGATGTGATTTTGTTTCATTTCTTTCACTTCAGATTCTAATTGTAGCTGAGAAAGATTTGAAAGCATCCGTGAGTTTGGTTCATTGCGATAAAGGTAAATTAAATTTCAAATTTACTATTTGGATGATGAGCCACGGTTTTCTTTTTCTTTTTTAACTGAATTTTTTTGCCTGGTGATGAGGACACACGTCTCTTATACTTAGTGACTAACATTTTCCAGTTTTTTCAAAGTGCTCAATTTGGATAAATTATGTTTTTTTTCTTTCCAGTCAGAAAAACCCATAAATAACTTTTCATAAATAAAATTTCCCAAAGAAAAAAAAGCAGCAACCCTGCAGTTCAGTTATATTTTATCAATATGGATACTGGAACACACCAAAGAACCAGTCTTTAGCAACTGATTTAGCAATGAATTAAGACAATAGCAACTGCCAGCAAACACTCACCAACCAGTCAGAGAATACACTTTTGTCCCTAGCGACTGGTGGGCACCAGCTGGTTGCCAGGCGATCTCTGGCCTATGTGAACAACATCGTCTTGGATGACACGACATCAGTATGTCAGTGTGACATGTTTACACCAGTAGTGTCGAAAGTAATTATTAACAGTAAATTTGTTACAAATTTACAAAAGATTCAGTTTCATCTTAAATGGTCATAAATCACATCTACAGTTTTAGAAATATCTAAACAATCAGTGTCAGCGTGGCCCTTTGTTGAATATGCATTACAATGGAATAAAATGACTTATTTTACCAAGCAATCAATCTAACGTTCTAACAATCCAACAAAGAAGAGCCCTGGTTTGCTGCTGCCAAGTGAGTTTGCTTTGATTCTAAATGTCATACAGACTGTAGGAGGTTTTACTCAGCCCGTACCAGCAAGCCTTCCAAAGTGAGACAACTATGTTATGAGGTTTGGTTGTACATTTGAATAAGCGGGCTTGCTAGAATACCAGAGGATTTAATGTAGGCCCTTTACCCAATACTTCAATTCCTGAGTCAAAGCAAACATAAAGGTCATTGAGGCGTTTTAGAGAACTCAGAGTATAAACAATCCATCTTCAGACAGACTGAGGAAATCTTTTCGTGTCTCTATCCCAGCCTTTAACGGGATCCCTCTTAAAATGCAGAAAGCAGCCAAAATCAGTTTTTAATGCCATCTACACCGTGTTATTTATTTATTTATTTTTTGATAGCTGGTTTTGTTTGCAAGCATAGCATTCAGCATTTTTGTTTACCAATGCAAAAAAGCTGCACATGCCTGCTGCGGTGAGAGGTGAATAAAAGTGAGACTGAAACCTACAAAATAACCTGAAACCCCTGTCAAACAGCAGCATGACACCATCACGCTACTTTTGGACCTTATTTGGTATTGTGTGTAAATGCATCTCTCAAGGGCTCAAGGGCCAGCTTACTGAGGTCTTGCCGACTCATTAGAGCCAGCAGGATCCGATCAAACTGCACTCAGATCTATACAAATGGAGCTTTTTCAGAGAAACCACAATCTCTACAGGCACAGTGAAGAGAGAGGTGGGGGTCTAGTGGAGGGGAGAGTGGGGGCAGTTGACTTTGATGAAAGCTGATAAAATGATGTTTGACAACAGAGCTATACAGCAAAGCAGCTTGAATCTTTGAACAGACTGCAAGACTTCGGTTTTCTATCAGCTTGTTGGTAGAAAAAGTCGCCTTTATAATGAAATGCATGTAACCACATTTCACAGCCTCTTTTCATCACAGCTCCTTGCTCTTTGTGTTTGACAGGTTTCCATGCAGTTTCATTTACTCATATGACCTTTAAAACTACTAGTTAATGACATCAGCAGTAACCGGCTTTTCTCCAAAAAAAGAAAAAGAAAAAGCTACTCTATGCAGCTAATATCAGCGAGGCTGAAGGCAAGTGCTTCTCAATATCTTCAAAGAAAGTATTAGAGAATATGATTATTATTGCATATGACAGTTCCCTCAAAGTTGGGTTGATGATTTTATGATATGATATCCATCAAGTGGATTTAGGCTGGTTAAAGCCAATGAGCAGGTATAAAAGATGGATGTGCAGCGCTCAACAAATTTATTAGACCACTAACTAAAACATGTGTTATTTATTAGACAAATAAACTGAATTCTTTTTTTTTTATATATATACCCAAATCTGGGCCGACTTTACTGAGAAGTCAGAAATTAATCAAGCACAACATTCGTCCAGTGAAATTAGTTTTTCTGTAAGTAAATAACTAAATTAGCATCTTAATCAAAAAATAATAATGGAGGGTTTTTTGCAAAACATTAAATTTGACAATTATTGGATAACAACAATAATTATATTTTAGAATTATAAACTTAATTCAAGAGCTTGCTCATGGATTAGATTAACCATTACATTAACAAAGAAAAAAAAAATACTGTCAGCATTACATTGTGTGGTAGACACTGAAGAAACCCCGAGGTTATGGAATACTTGAATTTGGCATTTTAATCTTCACTATTCCAGTTTTTAAACCCAGACATTACAGATGTGATTCTGTGCATGATGCAAATGAAAAATGACCCAAAGCTACAAAAGCAACACAAGAGTTTCTCGAGGCAAGGAAATAGGATATTCTTCAACAGCCAAGTCAGTCACCTGATCTGAGCCCAATAGAGCATGCTTTTCAGTTACAGAAGACAGCACTGAGTTGCAGAGAGATCCACAAACAAGCAGCAGCTGAAGGTGGCTGCAGCAACGCGCAGGCAGAGAATCTCAAGGGAGGAAACTTTGTTCGGTGCTGTGCATAAAAATGGCCATTTCTTAAATTGAAGCTAAGTCTTCACTTCAATCACATCTTGATTGTTTAATTTAAAAAATCCCTATGCTGTGTACATTTATAGTATTTAGACACAACAAATGTACTTACAATCTTCATTAGTCAGACTTATCTCAGTACTCCTTCGCTTATGATTACATAAATATGTGGAGTCCATACACCTGATGAAGGTTTTGTAATTGAACAAATATACATGGGTATGTTAGAGAGTTTCATTTAATTATGTGACCAAAATGAATAATGTTGTGACTACTTTAGTGACTGAGACCATGAATTAACTGGGGAAATATTTATTAAGGCACAAATCAAGTGAGAAATAATAGTTTTCCCACAGATTATTATACAATCAAACAGAGATTATACCCATTCTTAATAAACAGTTGTTGGTTAATGGCTACGGTAATTCATCTATGAGGCAACCAGAATTCATAGAAACACAGTTACGGAACTTCGTTATTTTTTTATATGCCCAAACATATATCAGCATATTTTTCCAAACCACAACTGGAAACACTCCCTGCTGTGTGTTGTTGCTGCAATCCTGCACTGAAGTCAGGGACAGACGGCTTTCTGATTGGTAGTTCAGGCGAGAAATCAGTGACATAACAAAAGGAACAAAGCAGGAAAACTGCTAAAGCCAGACTCATTTTCACACAGGCTCTGTGGTTTTGCTATGGGAAAAGATTTCCTTATTCACAAAATGCTGTTGCTGTCAGCAGACCATCTGCTGCTAGTTTTCTTCCTCGGGACATTTGTGGGGAACTTGGGACACGAACTGGAAGTAAACATAGTGCAACAGTCAAAGAAGGAAGTAACTCCAGGAATATTAAGCATAAAGCAGCAGAGTAGCTGTCAGTTTACGAAGCACATTTGGTCAGTGAAGAGTCGATTCGGTACTTTTACCCTGCTGAGTGAGGATTCATGTATGATTCACCCAAGCAGCGCACTTTATTTATCACACCTCGTATTCTAACAATCGACCGCTTTTCTCTCTCATCGGAGCACAGTAGATAAAACCAGTCTGATTTGCTTTGAATATCAGCTGGTTGATATGGGCTACGTGCCCAAGTTATATCTTGAAGCCCACTGCATCACCAAGTGGTCTTCATCTGCATTGAGAGTCTCTCTGTGAGAAGCGTCTGACTTTGAGAGAGCAGGGTGGGTAAATTAGAAGATGAAAGAACTTCATTTCTCTACTAATTCATGTGCTGCCAGCTTTGAGGTCTATGTGTAACGCTGTACCATGCGCTTGACATGAATAGAAATTTTTTTGTACGTGTAGATTTTATTGTTTTTATCGACAGAGCTTCCGAGAGCTGGACTACCTTGGTAAGTAAAAGAAATCCCTCGGTTACGTCAATCTAAAACATACGCCATATTACACAATTCTCTAATCCCACTCTATTAAATGAAGAGGTTTACATAAGCGATAATGGGAATTTGCAGAGCAACATTTGTGCAGCAATCAGACTCACTAAGATGCTTCCAAAGCTGCGGCCAAGTGTCCTTAATTTTGCTTCATTTTTTATACATATACTGGATATATTTTTAGGTCTTAGTTTACCCGCCTACAGGATGGGGCAATATTCCCAATCCCTCTTTGGCGTACATTTGATGAGATATTTTTTTTAAAAAGTAGCGTGTGAAGACAAATTTCTTAGCCTAAAAATTATTTCACTTTTAGATAGAAGTCCAGGAGCAACCCACTCTCCCTGAAAAAACTAAATAAATAATAAACAGGCAGAATACAGAGTTTGAAAGCTCTTGTGATCGGCGATCACTATAAAGTACTTTTTGCAGACAGATTTAGGTTGTGGGTGAGTAATATAAACTGCAGATTTAAAACTAAAACAATTAAAAAGACACTTGCAGAGACAACGTGAGTCAGAACACACACAGAAAGATAAGAACCTGCAGGGAGGCAAACCTTTGAAAATCACTGCATCGGTTCTTGGAAATGGTGCGATGATGTAGCTCCCCGATATATTCTTTGGAGCCCTGTGTGGGATTTTTGTTCTGCTGCTCTGCTCAGTAACACTCAGATTTCTACCTGGTGGGATGAGAACAAATGCTAATCGAGTTGAGATGAGCAAAGTGCTGCAGGCGTGTCCCCCTCCTTATGTTCAAGTTTACTTTTGAGAAGTGGTGGCAAGTATATTTACTCAGTTAGCCTACAGTTGCAAAATACACCTCCAATCTTATAAAATGCAGTAGAAACTAACATTACCCACTGCTTCCTAAACTGTTTGTCACATGAACCGTTTTGGTAAAAACTGACCCACTCATTCACCCTGAAAATTGTAAGACACATATATGCACACCCCCACACACCAAACATCCACAGATGTTGTTTTCCAGGCTAAATTTGTTCATCCACTCACAGCCTTTAAAAAGACATCCTTTTAGTCTAAATTTAGATGAAAGGTTAAACACTTGCCTTTTCAAGCTACAAAAGACTTTAATTCAACCTAATTTCAGCCGTTCACCAATATCCCATTGAGCAATTTTCTCTTGATTAGAGGCCTGAAATATATCTAACTGGCAAACAGCCAAAGGCTAAAATCCAGTTAAATTTTCACTTGTTGAGTCCGCACCTAGCTGTTTAGAAAATGGAAATGCATCTTTGATATGGAGGAAAACCACTTGCTGCCAGGATTACATTCACAGGCAACATATTTTCCATCCATGGATCATCAGAAAGAGAATCTTTACTGCACAGATGCCGGAGGTCAGGGTTTATGTTTCTCTGAAAACCCTTACCGCTTGCTCTGACAAGCTTTTTTTCTTCAGCTGCATTCTTGTTAAACTATGACTCATTCTGTATTGACAGATTTACCCGCTCACTTGGATGGAGAACAATAGTTTTAGGCAGAATCATCCATTCTTTATCACAGCCACCACAACCAGGTATGAAGAAAAGAGAGCTTTGTGCAACAGCACCTGGCTTCATCTGAGGAAGGGATTCCCTGTGGTCGTCTTTAACAGCAAAAAGCATTGAAGTTTAGCTTCAAATGATGCCTCAAAACTGTCATGAATGCTGTACAGGATATTTTAGGGTTTGGTGGTCTTCCCAAGGCAGCACTGAGGATGTGAGCCTGATGAGCACATTCATCAGGCTTCATCATAAATAAAACTGGAGCAAGACTGTCAATATTTATTAAAGCAAAGAACAGGGTTAATAACAAAGAAACTGAAGTATCTCAGAGGCCTGTAGAAGTAGTTTAAAGAGTCCCTCACACTGCAGCACCAACAAATCTGAGGACTCATTTGCTAGCTTGTAATGCAAATGAGGCAGCTAAGGCACTAATGATGAGCACAGCCTCGTCTGACTGCCTATACTTTCCACCGCCATCTTTTGGATTCTCATGAAAATGAAGAAAAGAACAAGATAGTCAAATTTAGATAAAGAAATGTGTGAAAATTAGTTCAAATTAATTGCGTGATACTAATGAATACAATTTTTAATGGAGCAACACAATGCTGACAGACACACAAAACACAAAGAAATAAATAACAATACAACTAGAAGGTTTCATGGTGCAGATTGAAACTGGATGCACATCCTAACGCATTAGAAAGTAGTACACCAGCTCACAATACTGGTGTTGAAACATCACACACAGAAATGCAACACTGCTGCAGACACTTCGGAGTTACAGAATGAGCAGTAAGCGGCAGTGCGGGGCTGCTTGTTATGGACCTCTATCCATATTCAAGCTGATAAAGTTCACACCAGAATACAAATCAAGCAAACAGAACAACTGAAAGTAACAGAGCTCCATAGTCAAATATTTAATCCCTGTGAGCTGAGATGAATACACTTAACAGGAACAGAAAGCAGTAGTATACTCTCGAGAGGATGAACCTATCGATTATGAACTTCACAACACTGTTTTGCAACCTGTAGGGCTGAAGTGGATGTGCAAAAAAATTGTGAGTGGCTACTCGAGGCTAGTCTCACAAAGCAAGTCAGACTCCCATGTGAAAATGACCAACAACAACAGAAATAAACATATTTTCTACAAAGTTATATAATTTGGTCGACCTCAGTGGATTTCAGCCAAAGTGGTTACCGGCACTAGCTGTCTGCCAAATGCTACCTCAGCGAATTTGAGTCTCTGTCGTCTTTGTTCCATTTAGAAGATTTTAATGCAGTTATGTGTTGTGCATTTAGCAACAGACCATCTGAGAAGTTGATTTTTTTCTTTGAGTGAATTCTAAGATTATTAAATGCAGACTCGTTCAGACGAAAGAGAGAGTCCGCGGTGAAAATGTAAACTAAATTCTCTTTATTCAATAAACAGACACTGAGACAGAGCGAGAGGGGAAGACGGCACTGTTTACGCACAAAAGGGTAATCAGGGAAGTGGACACGGGAGGGTAACAAAACATAGGTAATTGTAATCAGCGACATTAACATGGTGGTGGTGTTGGTCTGTGAGGGGACAGGGGGTGGGGGTCACTTGAATGAACTTGGGAAAATAGACAGGAAAGAATGAGGGAAAAAATTAACTCTAATACTAACGGTGACTAAGAATCCAAAGCTTAGGATACATGAAAATCTAGGAAGAAACAAACTATGACCCAAACAGAGAACAAGGGATCAAAAAATAAGTATTTGTGTCTGTCATCCAAACAATCTATCTTTCAAACTAAGGTAGCTCTGCCTGATAACTAAGATGATTACCCTCGTCCATGTACGATCACATAAGCTTCAAAGTAATGATCCATAAATCAATGCCTACCTTTTACATACAGCCTGTGTTTCTCAGCTGACTGAAATCCAAATTACCTACAAAAAGCTAGAAATATTTATGGTCACATGCAAACATTGTGAATATAGTTCTCGAAAGTTTTCTTATCATGGGGTAATGTTCTTTCAAATTCAGTAAATCATTAGAACTGATGCCCAAACTCCTCAGATTCATTCAAAACATAAATTATCTCGTGAAAGGCAAATCATGGGACTTCAAAATCAGAAGTCGATATCAGCAATATTTTCTAAGAACCGGCATTTTCCCAAATAAATAAACCTTTCTTGTTTGATGACTCTGTGACATTAGCAAATCACTTTACGTTTTCTTCCTATTCAAAATCAAAATGTATTGCATGTATTAGAAAATGTAAATTCCTTGTAACTATAATACAGTATGATCAGAGATTACATACATAATCTTTAAGATTACAGTTTTCTGGAAACCACTTGGCAAGACTGACATCGCCCACTCCAAGGAAATCAAATCCACTTTAGCTGACAATGAAGCAATCACACAATACAGATACAAAAGGAAATCCTCCTGCCTCGCTGGTATTAGTCCAGGTGAGCTCAGCAAGCGTACTCTGTCCAGCACTCCTGTCTAAGGCCTGACATTGTGGTCTGTCTAAGCAGAGCTGTATTGTACAACTCATTGAGTTCTCCCCTACGGGACAAGAGAGCACAAGAGTGAAATACTGAAAGATGCCGCTTCCAGGAGTCAAAAGCAGCAGGGCAGAGACCTTTTATTGATCCTTCTGAGGTGGGATGCAGAAACCTGGTTGAAAAACACGAGTTCAGCATCTTCTCAGAGAGTAACTAGAAGAAGTCAGAGGACAGAAGTGAAGCCTCTTTAGCCAAGTAAGAGGGTTGAAAGTGTTTGGCTCTGCAAGCTTCAGTCCACTGAGGAAACAAAAACACGTTGTGGGGTTTTGGGTGTGCTTGTGTGTAGTAGAGAAATAATACAGCAGTAGATGTTACAGTAGAGGTCAAGTGTTGGAACAACTGGAAAAAGAACCTTAAGATCAGATGACCACGTAACTACAAGTATTTAGGGCATTGAAAACCATGTCTTCCAGGGACATGTGCAGTTCCTTATCACTGTTATGGAATCTGGAGTCGTCCCAGTAAACACACTGAAAGTGTGAGGATTTTTCATTTGATTTGATTTTTGAGCTATTTAAAACTAAAGCATATGGTAGGAATAAGCGGAGGTTAGGTAGGACTTCCTAGACATCTGGTAGGGTCATTAGCACTTATGTAATGTACACTATGTGTCATTTCAAACTCCCTAACAGATAGGGACATGTTTGGTATTTATCAGTCTGTTTTTACTGCACTGAGTGTGTCTTCATATGCGTAGTGATAAATCACAGTTACACAGACATGAAAAGTATAATTTCAGCATCAGTCAAGCGCCAGCAACTACATTTAAAAGCCATCAATTTGTGTCTGTACTGCAGTTCTTGTAGTAGCCCCTACAGGTGAAAGTAAACTATATTGTCAAAAATACATATAATGTCCAAATATTTATGCAGATACAACATTAAAAGAACATTAAAACTGTACTTTGCGCTGACTACACTTGGCCACTAGAGGAAGAAGAACTTTAAAGCAGCTAAACACTGTGATGGCGTAGGGCACTAGTTTTCTCTGTTTTGGTTTTGTGTTGTGGTTTTTGCTATGTTTTGATATGCATGGGAAGTAATTTGCTGTTTGAGCTACACCTAGGCCCAGTGAGTCTGGTTATAAAGCTCTCTTCTTTCTTTAGCTAGCTGTTCTCTTCTGATCACTGTCCTGATTTGGAAACCAGCTTACTGAATTGGATCAACTTAGCTTAGCTTAGCTTAGCTTAGCTTAGCATGTGTTCCAAAGTTTTGCTTTCTGCACACACTGCCACAGATCCATGCACGCTGAGAAACACATTATCATTATCTATTATGTTGCATAGAGTTAATTATACTTTACTACTCGTTGAATCTCCCTCTGTTTTGTTGCAGTTTATGAGCCGGGTTGTGACAAATCACGTGCAATTACTGTATCTCAGTTTAGATACCTCAGTTCATTCACTCTCATGCAGTACCCTGTGTAAACTGTAACATGTAAATCTACAGCTTGTCAACACTCTGACTACACTTCTGATGTTGATGATGTGCCATGCTTGTCGCTGCCCAATGCAATGCAAAGTGGAATGCTTGTTGTTTTTCACCTGCTAGCTGCTAACTTTTTACACCCTTTGCTAGCTCTTGGCGGTCTCACCACAGCTTATTCAACAGGAACAGACATGGCTGTAGCTACAGGAAGTGAAACCAGCTGGAGTTCAATAATATAGCCAATAAAATCAGCTTAAAAATCAGCAGCTAATTGTATTCAGTCTTATTTTTAACATAGGGGATGTAATTCCAAAGCCAAGCTATTCTTCAGCACTTACAATGGAAACTCTTTTTTTTAAATCTAAATATGGGCAAGATGGAATAAGGCAGGCATGTAAATATAATCAACAAGTGCACTGTGTAACTTCACCCTTAATTTCGCGTGGCAGTCAGAAGTAACAAGTTGAAAGCTTTGAACTTTCATCTCCAGTTATCCCTTATGTTGCCTCATTAAACTGCACACACCAAAGGATCCTAAAGAGATGGAAGGCTATCGGTGAACTGAGCTTACCGAGTGCCCACTCAATAAAGTTGTGGTTAAGTTAGTTATGTTTTGATTCATCACATTGTGTGGGCAGGGAAGTGATCAGACACCAGGATTTAATTTCGGCAAATGGAGTGGGTCTTTGGCTTCTCAGTGGAGGAGGATGAAGTACTACTCTTAGCCCCTCTCTGTGGGGTTTAAACACAGGTGGATTCAGCTTTTTAAAAACGCTGAAGCTTTTAAAAAGCCTGTGCATCACCAGCAATGAGCACACACATCCTCAATACGTGCATGTGAAGTGCGACAAACTAAAGCCAAACAGCATTTCTCCCTATTGATGACAGCCCCAGAAGCCAAATGTATCTGTGTAATAGCGGCATTATCATTACATAATGTGCTTACTGGGATGAAGGGAGGGCAGAGCAGAATTTATATCTGATGAAGCGGGGCTGCTGCTAACTTAAAACACTCAGTGGCTCCTGTTGAGAGACAGCACCAGTAATAATAACCCATAATGTGACCAGGCTGACAATCTGGCCTGCTTTGTTAGTGCTGGGTTAGTCACAGGAAAACATGGAACACTACAGTGAGTCATTACTACTGCATGACAGCTTGCAGATAGACGCTTAATAGGATTCTGGTGTGCAGGGCATGGCAGTGCTGAACTCACTCTTTACATTGAACTGAGCATTATGAGGCTCGGGGGATGTTTTCAAGTGGATTGCGGCAGCCCTGTGTTTATCAAAGGTTTGGAAATG
This sequence comes from Pundamilia nyererei, assembly GCF_000239375.1. NCBI lineage: Eukaryota > Metazoa > Chordata > Actinopteri > Cichliformes > Cichlidae > Pundamilia > Pundamilia nyererei. Next base: position 2,603,432 of record NW_005187416.1, read on the forward strand.
GCTTTTGGTCTAAGAGAGGCAACAGATGGCTCAAGGCCTCCCTTGCACTCGTCCTTAAAGTACCACGCAGAGTTTTTAGGTGATTATCTCACTGGCTAAATACCAGAAGCATTTAAACATTGCTGTTGAACTGCCCGCCAAATAGCAGCAACTTTGGAAAATTGTTACTCGGTGTGTTTAAAAATGGTTGTTTATTGAATTTGGTAGAATCCTCGTTAGCTTACGTGTCACTCTACAATATGCCGCATTGCCAGTAAATCTCCTTAACTTATTCTCTGACTGAGCTTGCAAACTTTTGCACTTATACTACTCATAAAAGACAACAAATATTTGAGTAATCCTCATCATCTGAATGCAAATTGGAATGGTGCATAGGGAAATAACTTCATCTCAACTCTCCTACCTGATAACTGTGCTGCCATTTATTTTTCTGGCTTTAGCAGAGTTGTGTGTGCTCTCACTGGGCCCCTGAGAAGGTTCTGTAGGCTTTAAAAAGAAAATTACCTCAGTTTTAGCCTCGTTATTTAGTCCCTCAGTTTGTTTTAGAATCGGTCTTAAAATTGTTTTAATTAACTACAAGGCACGACGTGGCAGAGCCCCAGAGTACTGCTGAACTTTAAAAAGGAAAGTCATGTTAAATCCTGCATGAAAGGCGCTGCTGAGTTAATAGTATAATTTTAATTTGTTTAACACTGATAAGTTTTGATACAGACCTTGATGTAAACGTTTGACCACACGCAGACGTTATATTACACTGAAACCAGACTGCATGTAAAAGATGGACACGGCAAGTTTAAAAAGTCTAAAGCTTGTATTTTAAAGCTTGTAAGAGGGCAACTCTAATTACAAAATACAAAATAAATTCAAACAAAAAAATGAGACTATATAAAAGTCTATGAGTTAAAAAGCTGTCTTTCTTATTTAATTGGTGATCATAGTACACATTTTCCGGATGATTTTATGTCTTAGCTTCTTTTTTTTGGCAACACGATGCTAATTTTGCAAATTAGGGTTCCTTTAATACAGTCAAAGACAGGAAATAGGTGTGCAAACATTCACAGTCATCTTCACACCGACTTTTGTGAGTCAAGATAACAACGAAATGGCAATAAGACAGAGTCAGACTGTGGTCTACTAGGGTCAAGCTGGCAATAACGTGATAAATCAACAAGAATTGCAGATCTGTTGCTAAACATACACACAAAGGTTTACATTCAAAGCCAAGACCAGGACCTAATAGGAAAGAGTTGTTGAAGGATGGTGATTTACTCGCACAGTAACCCTGGTAACCTTGCTTTTATAGAATACAGCCAGTTGGCAACCGGTTGAGTCGAGTCCCAGATTGCAAAGAGATGCTTCACAGATAAGTTGCACTCATCAGCAAAGAATGACTCCTTTAATAAATAAAAATCCACAGTTATTTACACACCTTTGCCAATCTGTCTGAGGGTGACTGCAGTCAGCCAGAGTCAGACCACGATTATTTAGAGACAGGTTGAGGTGGTTGAGTTACAATTAAGAGATCAAATTCAACAAAGCAGAGAAGTGCCCTGTGCAAGTCAGTGGACCACCACAGTCCTCAAGCTCGATCCTCGGCACCTTTGATATCAGTAGCTCCAACAGCTGAACTGCTGCAATCTCAGGAAACACACAGTTTGTGCTAATTCTGTCACATACATAAATAAAAAAGAAATTAATTCCACATTCACTGCAACAAAACATAAACTACACTTAGAGATTTGCTTCTTCTGGTGCGTTACTGTCCTGTTTTAGACTCTTCTCTTCTGCTCAGACACCGTCTCTTCACCGTCTAACAACTACAAGCAAATGCTGTAGCTCAAAACTTGTGCTGAGGAGACAACAGCAGACAGCACTGCACTGCCAGAGCAAGACATCTCGGGGGAGACCTGTGTGTGCAGACACTGTGGACCCGACCCCGCCCAGCGCCCCCGGCCACCCCGTGTTAGTTTCGTCAACACATAGCAAGGCTTGGAAGCTTATCTCTCAGAAACACAAGCTCTCCAATGTGGGTCACTTCTTTGGGCTCTGACAGGGACATGGCTCTCACTACGAACAATCATTAATTAATGTGGCAAGGATCCGGATGTTCAAATGCTTTTGATTACCCCCTCCCCCCCTTTTGCAGGGGACCCTTGGTGGGTGATGCACTTTTCCGTTTCAATTAAAATCAAGGTTGAGTCACAGCGAATCAGAAAATGTTGCCGTTATGCAGATTAGCCAGCAGGTTCTTAGCAAGGATTGAGAGGTCCCTGTGTGATTTGGTTCATAAGGGAGAACACTGCCACGCTGCTCCACCCACCCCCAAGAGGAACCATGCAGATACTGGATCAAGTCCCGCAGGACAATGAAGAGCCAATTTGGGGCAGCGCTGGCTCTTTTAAATTACAAACAGCAAAGAGAAAGAGAGGCTTGAATTTTGTGCAGCAGCAGAGCAAAAGTTCCAACTGCTAGACGAACAAACTCAAAGTAAAGCAGCGTTTTCATTTGGATCACAGCGGTGCTCGCTTCACTGCCAGGAGGGAGAAATTACTTTACCTCAGTGCGCGCTTCATATGTATGAGTCCAAGCGTTATCAGATCAGCCTCGCAACAGGTGCGATAAAATGTCAGCCACCACCCAAGATGGAATAAGGCAGGAAACACACATAAGCAAAGCAGACAACACAGGAAAAAGTAGATTTTAATTAGTTTTATTCCTATATGCTAGTAGAAGCTGTTAGGTCTGCAAAAATAATATGTTCTCTGCTTTTATAGATAGCTTTTATTATATAGCCTGGGTACAGCTGTCCTTCAGTAAGTCTTTCAACACAAACAAATGAGGGTAGCAGGGTAGCTTAAAGCAAAAATCCATCCACAGCGATGCACATCAATCCATGATGTTTGTACGGTGTTCAAGGGCTTATTTGTCATTGCACGTTGATTAACATTTTCGAGATTCACATTCGCTTTTATGAATGTCCTTTCATTTTCTTTGCACACAAGGCCTTGACTGGACTAGAAAATTAATATCCAGCAAAATGCTTTTCCTATAGCATAATGCCACAAGTTCGTGAAGAGCATTTACAGTAGCTTTTGCTGCCAGACACGGGAAAAAAAAGTCAGTTTTTCATCTTAATCCAAAACACACGCGGCTGCAGTAAACTATAATTTGTCTTGTGGCTGTGACTGACAACACCGAAACGGCGATTCTGAGATTGACACCAAAACCTGCTGAGTTATTTCCAATATGAATCATCACTGGAGCTGCTGCAGGCATCCCAGTATGGGGTCATCGTTTTCCATGTTTGAAAATGTCACCTCGGAATTAACTTTCATACGCAACAGCAGATCGGAGCCAGACAGCACATGCATTCATCACCTGTACTGTTGCAGTGTTTTGGTGTGTCTTTTTCTATACACTATACAGAACCCATGACGCATTTTCTAAAAGCAGATTGTGAGCCGCTGCAGCAGTATTATGCTTCTTTATCTCCTTTGAAACTCCCATGGCAGCAGCAGAAGAAGCAGCTTGGGATTATTTAAGACATTGCATCAGACCCAAACAGCTACTTGTTATTCATTTCTTAATTATATATTTTAGTGCCTACGTTCATTAGAGAGTAGTTGAGGCTAGTGACAAGCATACAGATGACTCATACTTTGGATAACACATTCAACATACTTTATACTTTTCATACTCCTTCCTTGTTTGGCCTTTCTCTTTTTTCTTTTTCTTTTTTCAAAGTGGAGCTGACATTGTAATTATCGTGCATCACTGATGACTCTTCAGGTGATTGCAAAATCATTAAGACTATACACCGGCAGATGTTTGGGTCTAATTGCCCTATTAGGAGGGAGGGTGGAGGGAAGCTGGGGTTTGATGTTTGAATAAACCTGCAGTGTGACCAATCCTCAGCTGACATGATTAGAACCGTGCACCCAGTCCTCTTTGATAAACTTGCAGTAACACGCATGCCGCAACACGCCACCTGTTGCACAGAGCAAACACACCGCAGCTTTTTCATGCATCTCGGACAGATTGGATAGCAACCGCTCTGGAGGAAAAAATTAATGCAAATATCACCGAGAAGCATTAGAGATTAAAACTAACACACATTCAGTCCAGATGTTGTAAGGGTTGCATCTGTTTTTCAGAGTCGCATAGATAATCTGTGAGACTCCGGTAAGTCTTAGACGTATCGCTTTTTATTCATCGACTTCCAAAATGAATTCATTCTGAATGGTCTTACTTCAAAGGCATTACATATGGAGAGTTCAGTAGTCTTATGAGTTGATGCTAGATCATAATAACAGCTGGAAAACACATCGGAGAAGCCAGGCTTCTGTTGACACATCACAACTACATTTTCTTGCAATTTGGACTCTTATTTCATTTTACCCCCGTATATTGTGCTTTTTGTTGGTTTTTCAGTGGCACAGGTTTTCCACTGACTGTATATCAAAGATGGATGTAACCCGATAAACTTCACTCACTGGATTCAAAGTCTTGTTCTGAAGCCTTGAGCAGAACATCTTTGGATATGAGGATTAGAGCGGGTCCGAGCGGGTGGATCTTGCGTTTAGGTGGTAAAGGTAATCATGACCAGTTCGTACACATACTTCCATATTTTGCAGATTCACTATTTTAAGTATATGCATCCTATCAAGTATCAGTTACATGGAGTGATCTACAAATACTCTTAACAGTTCAAAAGTTAAGTGTGCAACACTGTACACCGCCTATGATTGCTTTCATGAAGGGATCGCTGCACAATCTGCAGGCAGTAAAAGCAGCAGTTATTATCAGTATTAATGAATCAGTACAATGACTTTTTTAAGGACTGCAGGTGAAGCCACATATTACATACTTGATTTATAAAGTTGTGTTTTGAAGTCTTGAAAGAAGCATTTTTGAGATCCCCATCTTGGTGTTTTGACACTGAGTGGGGTGAGCGATGAGTGGACCTTAGTGAGAAACCAATGGACGCTGTATGTTAATATCATAGCAAAGCACTAAAGCATACGCTTCTTTATCTTCTGTTTAACCCATTATGCACTCTTAGTTCATACAATGAGCATTTTCTTGCTTTAAAAAAGACGAGAAACTAGTGGACTAGAGACCAAAAACTCACCACAGGGTCATTTTCTCATAGATTTATTTTAAAAATCGGATTTCTTCTGACCACCAGAAGACTCATTCGCTGCTGGAAAAATGCAAGTTTAAAGCACTTCGGCACTGGCTTCACTTTTCTGACCTTATATAACTTTATATAGACTTTATATATTTCTGATCTTACATAAAGACTCAATGATCTTCAAGTCATTTCATGCTGCATTGTTAATGGTTGCTTAACAGGTCAGAGCTGTAACAACACTGTGCGAAAGCCCTCCTAAATTTAACACTGTTAGAATATTGTTCCAGGCTATCTTACATCACAAGACCGTTGGAACGGCTAACTTTGAAGCTCTCTCACGGTGTAACGTGGGACCGCAGTGTTAGAGCCACGAGCAAAGACATTGTCACAGTTGGTCATCTTTCTCTGGGACTGCCCAGGATCACACAGCGTTTGCTTAAGGAGTGAAAAGCTCGGTGACATATCTGCTCGCCCTGCATTCTGCTGATTCTCTAATCTCTTTCCACACTAACTTTATCAAGTCTTTCAAGTTTCTGGATGATGAGCCGTAAAGTCGGATATAATGGTGCACACTTTCAAACAGTCACACAAGGAATTCTTTGTGTTGCATTTTTACACTAGAAGCAATTAAAAGCACCTTATAGAGACGTTGAAACGCTGCCTACTCTTACACACCTCCGCAGTCCAGTCCCTGTGCAAATGCAAAGCAGGTACAATCCTCATACTGCCTCTTTCACAAAATAACTGAAATTGGCCGATACAGCCCCACCTTGTGGACTCCACAGTTAGAAAAGTGTCTTCAGATGCTTTCAGTCAACCTAGTAAGTCCTCTAAGGTTTGCCTATTGAGCTATTCGCTCCTTCAAATCCCTACAACGTCAGTTTCCTGGTAAAGTATTCACTTAAAATAGCAGTAAGTGCTAAATTAGCTACACTATAACAATCAGAAGGCAGTTTCCCGTGGTTGCGGTCATATAATCATGCTGCACTTCTGCTTCTGCTGCTAACTTATTGGACTGAGCAAGCACAAAATTGAGGTAGAATTTGTAGCAATGTGCAAAGACAAAGTATTTTATTATGTGTATAAGGAGCCACAATCAGTTTTCAATATCTAAAAACAAAAGCAGTTTGAAAAGCTTCATAAACAGCAGTTTTCATAAGCATGTAATGATAAGAGTCACTTTGCAGTTTATAGTATGAATTCCCACACAAAACATCTTAAAACTCTAGGTGGTGATGGCTGAAGAAAGGAAAACATGGCAGGAGTCATTTCTTTTTCTAATGAAGCCGTCCTTCATAGATTTGAAGAATGTCTTCCTCCATCTATTTTTGCACACTGAGTGAAATTCTGGTTGCCTGGCAGAGTTCATTGACCAACATCTGCCTACCCTGCTCTCTACCAACCCCCTCTCTTACACCACTCTCCTACTCCTGTCCAGTTCTGGATTAGAGCTGGCCTAAGCCCCCCCTTGCATGCTGCTCTGCATGGATTAACTCTCACAGAAGCTACACTGCTGTCACACATTAACCTGCAATCAGAAGTCTCTTGTGCAAAGGACACAAACCTCCGTGTGTTGTTAGAGTCTAACAAAAACCAACCAGGAAGCATTTGTTCTGTTTTTGTGCGCTGCGAGAGCAACATGTAATTCAGAGTGATGCGAGGCAGGCCAAGTTCACTACCAATAACAGAAAAAAGGAAGAAAGCTACCATTGCTGTCTCACTGATTAATCAGGCGGATCCAGAGGTTACTTTAAAAAAAGAAGAAGGTAGCAACAGCTTTTATTTTGGCAGTACATTTACTCGAGTTGTGAGGACTGTCACGTTATCTTCTCATCAAGATCTATGCTGTGAGTGAAAATGGTTTTTGCAGGATGCTGGAATCTTGCTCTGTCTCTGTCACTTGCAATAGCAGTCCTGCATATTAATTCCTATTATTATTCGGCCACTCAAAGCTGTTAGATTAAAAGAAATGACATTCGGCAAAAAGCTTCCTCAAAAGGAGCCTCCCCTCTGTGATGGAGAGAGATATGCAAACACACACACACATACATGCACGCACAGACACGCACATATCTTCATGCTTTAGAAACTAACACAAAACAAGCCAACGAATGGACAATACAGTCACATGAAAGGAACTTTGTGGCCGTCTTGCCACTAGTCAGTATAAAATGTGGATGGGCTTTACAGATGCAGCCCACTGAGCTCAAAACTGCGACTAATTTGAGGCTTCATCAAGGAGCCGAGAAAACGCAGTCTGGTGAGACTGATCGACAGTATAGATCAGGCACCCTGTAGACGCTGGGAAGAGGAAAATGCACACACAACGACTGCAATCATTCACTTCAATAACATCACACATCCTTTCAGTTGGAGGAGAGCTGAAGAGGTGGAGAAGGAGGGGGAGCGGTATTCTTTGCAGCAGCAACAGTTGGCTGTCTGTCGACTGAGAGGCAAAGAGTTAGCATGCGCACATACGCCGGGCGACTGGAGATAGAAAGAGATGGACGGGGGAGCTGAGAGAAGAGAAAGGTGACAGATAAAGCCACAAAGCCACAAGGCTGGAGGGATGCCTGGCAACCGGTGGCAAAAATGGAGATGCAGTAATAAGAGAAAGGCAGAGAGAAAGAGCTGAAAGGGATACACACACACACACACACACGTAGAAATGTTAGGAAACACCGTGGTAAACAGTGGCATGGAGACAAGTGGGGAAATCATCACTCACTGGAGTCATCTGAGTCGTATCCCTCCACATCAGGCTCCTCGTCCTTTTTGGTGGCCTGTAAGGAGGCGGAGGCTCCGGCAAGAGCCCGGTCTGGGTTATCCTCATTGGGGCGGTCACTCTCAGCAGCAGCAGTCGTGGAGGCAGAAGCTGAGGAGGTGGAGAGGGCAGAGCGGAGGGGCCCAACGTGGGGCAGAGCAGGGGGAAGGCCCCGTGGGTACCGGGGAAAGTAGTCAGAGATCTGCTTGATGGGCTGGATGGGGCCAGGGCACACGTCAATGGCCATGTGCTCCTGGATGCTGATGGTGGGTTTCTCGCCTTTGCGTTGTGTCATGCATGCGGTCCAGCCAGGAGCCAACTCCAAAAACCAAAAAACTGAGAAAATAATAAAAGAAAAAGAATATAAACAGACCCACCTCCCTGGTCCTACTCCGCTTACTTCTCTAGAAGAGGCAGGTGTCGTCTTGGGTGGGTGCTGATGAGTGGACAGGTCCAGGTGATCTGTGGATGGCACCACTCTGGTCTACATGGAGTTCAGTAGGCGGCTGTTTTGTCTTCCAGTGCTGTCCTCAGACCCAGACCATGCTGTCTGACAGCCTCACACACACTACTACCTACCCTCCCGCTCTCTCCTCTTCCTATACCCCCACACTCTGCCCACGTCTGCGCTGCCTATCAGAGAGAGAGAGCATAAGAGTGGTGTGTGTGTGAAAGAGAGAGAGGGACTGTGAGGGAGAGGGAAGGGATTAGAGAGGAAGGAGGGAGGGATCAGCTGATGTCACTGCCTAGCAACCAAGCAGTAAACAGGAACCGTCGGCCGAGGTGCTTAATTATGATATTAACCCCATCCATCTGTCAGTGGGAGGGACGATCCACAGCCATGCCAGACGCATGTGAATTTGTGTCTCCTTGAGCGCGTGGGCGTGCGTGCGTGTGTGTCTGTGCGCGTCACGTGCTGTGATAACCTGGACAATGAGGCATGAATTGACGCTTTGTGAATCCCTTCCTAGATGTTTTAGTGCTGAAAATCAGTCTCACTCGATTAATTCTCAACTGCAAACACCCAAATGAGAAAACTGATTTCACCTGTTTTCTAAAATTTCAGCGTACCACCAGACACTGATTTGGTTTTTCAGAGTGAGAAAACAATAAGAGTAGAGGGGCCGACCAAGGCGAGTTCTCCCCTCGGGCCCCAAAATATCTAAATGTGCTCCTGCTACTGCCATTGCATTCAGATTTTAATTCGTTGTTTAATTTGTTTCCATTACACTAATCAACACATATATCTTAATACCCTGCAAAATTATACAAATATTGCAAGGCTGGTAAGATGGTAATGTTGTTACCTTACAATATAAAGCCCCTCAGGTGACTATCGCCCTGAACTGGTGCTATATGAACAGCCAAAGCAGTGAATTGGATTTGTTTTCACCAGCTTATTACAAACTTTAGATTATTGGCTGGGCTATAATAATAATAATAATAATAATAATAATAACAACAACAATGAACAACTAGCTATAAGCTATATAAGGTACCTCATTTTTCGTTAACCATTTTTACACATAAACAGTACTAAAAACTATGAAGGACTGTTTTTTAAGTAACAAAGCACTACAAGTATCAGAAGTTAAAGTGGACAGATGGAGCTACGTGAACTGAGTGCACCACATAACCACTGTGCCTCAGCTGCAGCAGCTGCAACAGTTATCCTGGTGGAAACCTGATCGTGTGTCATATTGCTTTATTTTAACTGCTACACATCATTCAGCTGCCCTCAGTTATGTCCTTCCTGTTAATTTCCATTACATGTGGAGTGCCCCAGGGTTCGATTTAAGGCCTGATCTTGTTTTCATAAGCATGTTGTTGGGGCAGATGCGGCTCAGGTGATAGACTGAAACATCGTTGACTACAGTGTTCGACGGTTTGATCTCCAGACCCTTTAAGTGTTGACGCTGAAACCCAAGTTTCTCCAGATGCCACACAAACACCTTGTGTGGCAGCTGAGCCAGTAATTGTTTGTGTCTCTATGAGAAACATTAGAATTCGCTTTAGTTAAAAGCAGCTATACAAGTGCAGACTATTTACCATTTATTGTTTCATTTGTGCAGGCCCACCTGTTTAAATGTGCATATACACCCATCCCCGAGTACAAATTATACACCCTGATGTTTTCACATGTTATTTAATTCCTTACCACCTGTTACACAATTATAGGTGGCGGTGGAAATATGTACACTCTCAGATCGCTTATATCATTACTGTGTATGGATCTGGCTGACACCGTGACCCGGTGATGTTGATGCCAGACTAGGTGAGACCCTTCCTGTCATTGCACATCAGTGTTTACAGAGAGCCACACATAGAGAAAGCATTAGCTACAGGATTTATGTGTAAGTAAGTCCAAGCAGTTGTGATGTTAAAAAAAAAAATCCTTTACGTGTATGTGAATCTCTATATCCAGGAGTGCAGTTCACAACATGTCAAAGCTGACTTTCACCCTCAGACACCCCAAGCATGAGCTCAATGCTTTGTCACATTACATAACAGAAAATCATTCTGGCTGCAGATTTACTCCAGCCTCTGCAGCTCAGCCTTCACCCATTCACAAACAAAACAAACATTCCTGCAGTGAACAGATGATGTAGCACCCTCTTGTGTCAGTCGTGAGTAACTAAATGTAGCTTTGGGGTTCAGAGGCCGGTCCTTTGCATTCGTTAACTGTATTAATTTCACATGATTATTTGACACAGGTGCTGCACATCAATTATTTGTTCAGTTCTACAGGAAAATGCCTCCTTTATGTGTCATAAACGATGCTTGACAACAATGCCTTCAAAGAGATTTCATTCCTCACCTCATTTTGCGCCGTCTGAACAGGTGTCCTCGATTATGTCCTTCCTCTAATAAAAAAGCAGAGTATCCCCGCAGGATATGTGCCAAAGATCTCCTCACTATCAGAACCAAAGCAGTTCAGATAAACAGTGATTATCAGCTCAAGAGGATTAGCTTAGTTTAATTCAGCAAACAAGAATGTAAGATTTAAATAAAAGTCTAGGATTTGGTCATAATTTGATCATTTCCCACAACAGATTTGCTATTATCACTATTTTATCTTATTTATCACTATTTTTTTGCCAACTTTAACATATTCGACTGTAAACTGACAGCGAACTGATTCAGTCTTATTGCTGTTCTTGATTCACCAAAGTCACACAAGTGGTTGCAGACCTGGTCCCCTCTTCGAGCCGACCAAACGTAAGGAGATTTTAAGTACGCGGCACATTGCTAGTAATTTTTGGTTATGCCACAGGCTCCAACCACTGTTTTCCCCTGCAGCATCACCTTGATACCCTTTAAGCAGTCATTTAAACCTTACTCAGTGTTTTACATTTCATTATGAAGTCCTGTGGTGCTTTGAAATAACCGTTTGCTCAGCTCCTGATATTGAATAGCACGAAGCATTAATGAGTGGCAGCATCCAAGGAGAGCTTTAGAATTTAAATTGAAGGCACTCGCTGGCATCCAGCAGACACCGTAAATATCACTAAATTATGAAGCAGTTCATTGATACTCTGAGAGATTGGCTGGTGTACAAAGTGGAGACAGGCATTTCTCTCAGGAGACAAAAACCAACCTGAAGCAGAGTCAGTATTGGATTTCCATTCATTAGGTTGCCAGAAACACAACTCCAATAAAGGCTAATGTTTTTCTAAAAGTTGCTTATAGCTAATGAATTCAACACAGTTATTTAGAAAGTGATATGTCACAAGTTATTTCTGCTGCCTCCAAATTTCCACCTTAAAGAGCAGACAAGTGAATTATTATTATTATATCATTTACTTTTTCTACAACTTGTTTAAAAGCACCATTTAAATATGAAAGACGTTTTTCTAGCATCAATCAATGCCGGCACTCACAGCCACTCCAGCATGCGGGGTCGATAACTCAAAAGAGGTCCGCTAGAGCATTCGGAGTAAAGGAATGTAATTTAACTTGGTGGCTCTCTTGAGACAAGTAGAAAAGGCAGCTAGGAGCATCACAGTCGGGCGCTGCTGAATGGGTTAACCGAGAGTTCACTGATTAGCGAATGGCTCCGGTGGGAAAGACAGAAAATGTGAGTGGGATGCATGAAGATGAAGTCAAAATATTTTGGAAAAGAGCATCCACTAGAGCTGACACCACTTTCACCCAGAATCTGAGCACATGATCAAAGCGGAGATGCATGGCGCTAACAGCTGATGTGGACAGTCTCTGGTACCTGTCCTGGAATAGCGTCAGTGCCTGCAGCTTTATGAGGGCCTCGTTTAACGAACTATCACTGAGCAGTAGGTCATCTGGTGTTAGAGTAAGTCTGATGCAGGGGAGGTGTTTGACTCCTCAAAGAGCATCAGGAAGAAATCAGGTCCCTTTAAGTGATGACGTGATGAATCCTGCTTCCGGGCCCAAACTACCCTGCGTTTAATAAGGCTTTTGTGTTTTTAACATGTTTTAATGCTTTGTATCTTGTTCTGTTTAATCTCAAAGAGCCCCTAAAAACAGTCAGTGATCACTGTCGGCCTCTCTCAGTTTTAATTACCGCTATTCATTTTAAAGCTCAGTTTTTAAAACCTTACATGTAACTACAGCCCAGCTCATGCAGCAGTATATTAATGACTAACCTCGTATTGTGGATGGATTAGCTCAGTTGTTCTCCTGACTGAAGTTTGGTCTGTTTACAGCATCCTGCCATGCGATTATATTTGTCCCTAACCATCAGGAACCCTCACATTAAATTTTATCGAGTGGAAAAATCCTCCATCCTCCAGCTTCACTGTGTTTATGTTATGCTAACATAGCTGTGTCGCTAGCGATCACGTAACACATCATTATATACCAGCTAGCCCAACTTCAGTAACCCTACAAACATCACTGCTGTTTAGTTTCCTGTCTTCATTTATGTTGGAAGTGACAGCAGAGCTGTACGCCTTCATTTGTTTCAGAAATCTCTCAGTCAGAACATGCTATATTATATTTAGATGGAAGCTAGCAAGCTAACACCATGCTAACTTCAAACTCTGTTAAATTTAATAAGTTCTGTTTTCATGGATGCCTGGATGTTAAACTTAATTTTTACACCTGGAAGATAAAAACTGTCTAAATTCTTTCAACTCTCAGTGATGCTGCAGTGAATGTTTGACTTTGGGACCTGTGCCTTTCCATAAATCCCTTTAGTTGTTGTGGGAGAAGTGTCTCTTAATCTTCTGGGTCTTTGTGGCTTTTGCCCATCTCAAGCCTGCTCGTAGCATCAGTGGACCTAGATGCAGCATCCCTGTCTGTCAGCGAACATTATCGAACCTCTGCATTCAGCCAGGGTTTCTGGTTCAACAGATACAGTCTCAATGGTGGTCTGCTGTTCCCTTTAGATCATCTGCCTCCATCTCACCCTTCTACTAGCATCCACCTCCTTCCCACCACTCTGCATTTCCTCCTTCACAAAATCCATGAATCTTCTCTGTGGTCGTCCTCTTTTCCTCCGGCCTGGAAGTTCCACCTTCATGTCCATCATATCCACCATCCCTCCTCTGCACATATCCAAACCCTCTCAGCCTTGCTTCTCTAACTTTGTCTCCAAAATGCTCAACCTGAGCTGTCCCACTGATGTGCTTATGTCTAATACCGTCCATCCTGGTCACTCCCAATGAAAAACTTAACATCTTCAACTCTGCCACCTCCAACTTGGCTTCATTGCTTTTTATCAGTGCTATCATCACCAACCCAAACATCATAGCAGGTCACTACCATCTTGCAAACCTTCCCTTTCACTCTTGCTGCTCTCCTTCTTCACCTCTTGCTTTCCCAGTCTGTTGCTTGGGATAACAATGATAGCTACTCTAAACATAATACAAGCCTTATCGTATAAATAGCATCCTTTTTAGTGTGTGGATAGTGTTCTTTCCCCGTCTTCTGAGTAAAAATCAGTACATTATATTTTACAAGCAACTGAGTTATAAAAGCGCTATACAAATACAGGCCATTTACCATTTACCATCTGAATTCATTACAAAGTTGAAGCCATGGACGCATTACTTTATATTTCATTCAGTTCTCCGTGATTCATGCTGTTTGCTTTGTTACAAATGCCAGAAACATATTTATGATTTTAAATTATTGTTTGAAATAAATAGAAGCCATGATCATTCGATTACAAGAGATATTAAAAATGTAACACTACTACTCTAATATTTGTGACATCAACCTCTAAAGACGGTAAGATGTCATCATCTAAAACAAGCTGGCTGTCCAATCCTGTCGAAGTCTGAAACGACAGCAGCAAAACCCTGGATGTCTCTTCTTTGCTGTCGGTCTCTGTCTTCTAACATTTTCTTCTGGGAAACTTAACATGAACTAAGTTGCTGTAAATCTCTGCATATCTCTGTATGTGCTCGTTAGCTTTGTGTCACATTGCAGCCGAGAAAAACCGTTAACCCTCAGGCTGATGATTTAAGTGTTGTAGGACACATAAACACACAGTTGGCTTCATTTCAGTACCTTTACCATCTGAGTGAAAGATCCAACAATGTAAACATGACTATTTGGATATATAATCTACAACTTCTTAGTAAGCAAACAAGGTCCAATTTACACAACAGATGAAATCAGATGACAAGCAAGAACTAAAAAGCGATGCTTACCTACAATGTAAAAGATGTGTTTTCCTTCCCGTTAGTGCATACAAGGTGAAAATCAGGTGACCAATGTTTTCCTACATTTTTCAACTGGACGACGGCCATATGAAAAATGCAGTTCACACAATGGATGGCCTGCCATTGGTGCCATTTCCATTTAAATATTTTGGTTACTTGTTACTGAGACTGATGGCAGCTCAAAAAGGCAGAGCTGAGAGGGCTAAAGCCTTCAGTCCTTTTTTAAAATTAGGGGTGCTTTCTGCAGTGACTCACCTTTAAGGAAAACCCCCGCATCATAAATGTTCCTGAGGTCCAAACTGGACTTGTTCTCATGGCCTGAGGGTCAGAACAGCCATAACATAAAAACAAGGAATGAATCAACAGAATTCAGGCATCACACCCTCTCTCTCTATCAGCGCAGCAGCCAATGTCTGCCTGCCTCTCTAAACATAATAGATGCCTGACAAAATGGATTGTCACAAGGAAAGGTGGAGGAGAGAGGCAGAGAATAAGATGGAGCTAAGTGCTAAAAAATAAGTGCCAGTCAGGGAGCAGGTCAGTAAAAAGCACAAGGTAAAACATGCACATGCACACACACGCACACACACAAAGTTATTTCTTTAAGCTTTTGCCACAGATACAGAGCTGTCTTTACATGAGCTAATTCTGTTGTTCTTGTCTGGTCGGTGCATCTGTTTATGCAATGATTGGTGGATCCCATAGCTTAATAGGCTTAATATGTCTTAATTTGTCATCTAAATAACGTTCAAACTGTTGAAAAGTGTGGTCAAAATCAGAGTTAAAGATATTATGTTAATAACACTTATGCTGTATTTTTGGGACCATAAGGCGCACTGGATTATAAGGCACATTAAGCGAAACAAAGCAGTCAGATAAGTCAAACTTTACTCAACTCATTCTTCTTGCTTCCTCCACGTCTGTACCATTGATTCATTAATGCTGAATTCTCTTACAGCTGCTCTATCTCCATGTTGTTGCAGTATATTAATGACTAACCTCGTATTGTGGATGGATTATCTCAGTTGTTCTCCTGACTGAAGTTTGGCCCGTTTACAGCATCCTGCCATGTGATTGCATTTGTCCCTAACCACCAGAAACCCTCGTGTTAACTTTTATTCAGTGGAAAAAAGTTAGTGTTCATCCTCCAGCTTCACTGTGTTTATGTTATGCTAACATAGCTGTGTTGCTAGCGACGTAGCACATCATTATATACCAGCTGTCCAACTTCAGTAACCCTACAAACGTCACTGCTGTTTAGTTTTCTGTTTTCATTTATGTTGGAAGTGATAGCAGAGCTGTACGTTTTAATTTTTTCAGAAATCTCTCAGTCAGAACATGCAATATCATGTTTAGGTGGAAACTAGCGAGCTAACTTCCTGCTAACTTCTAACTCTGTTAAATTTAATAAATTCTGTTTTCATGGATGCCTGGATGTTAAACTTAATTGTTACACCTGGTAAACACTGATTATTTTATTAAAGATGAAAGTTTTTAACTCTCAGTGATGCAGCAGTGTTCGTTTGACTTTGGAACCTGAAGCAGATGGAGTTTTGGACCCAGATTACTCTGCGAGGCTCCTGACTACAGTAGCCATAATGCTCCGACAATCCATCAAGCAGTGCGGCTTCATAGCTTACCAAAGTCATACTAAAACATTTTTTGACAGATTGTGCTTGTGCTTATAGAAAAGGCGCACTGTCGATTTTTGAGAAAATTAAAGGATTTTAAGTGCCCCTTGTAGTCCGAAAAATACGGTAATATCTTAATAAAAGGTGTCATTTTCAGGTGTCATTTTCCCATATATAGCTATATATATAGCTATATATATAGCTATATATATAGCTATATATATAGCTATATATATAGCTATATATATAGCTATATATATAGCTA
>NW_005187416.1:2620107-2646013 GCF_000239375.1 Pundamilia nyererei
TGTGTGAATGGGTGGATGACTGGATATGTAAAGCGCTTTGGGGTCCTTAGGGACTAGTAAAGCGCTATATAAATACAGGCCATTTACCATATATACAGATGTCCTTTCTAACTTAAGTTTAATTCATTTGTCAAAAAGAGAGATAACACACAGCTGAGTGATACCTCCGTGTTTATTCAAGCTTGTTTTCCAAAGTGAATTCTTTTTGGCCAGAAGACAAACTGAGCTGTGACGGTTTAAATAACACATCGGGTTAGTCGATTCGCATGAGGTGAGAGCACCGAGTGGCCTCGGGTGGATTTAAACTCCCAGCTTGAATTATTGCTTCAGTGCACCCCTGGGTCCAAAGGTTGAATATAAAACGCAGTGCATAATAAATACTCCATTTACCTCCGAAATTTGACTTCATGTTGCTGAAATACAAACACCTTGGTGACCGTGTTTTCTGTGGGTAATGATGCATACTGGCAGTTTTACTCTGGATGCTGATAGCACACTGTCCCCTCAGTGGAGTTATAAATAATGTCTGAACCTTTTGTTACAGGTAATGAGTTTTCTACAGACTCAGATATGCCTCTGTAAAATGACTTCATTGTGTTTTGTTGTTTAATTGAAGTGACTGGCAGCTTTCTTTCAGGTTTTCCTTTGTATTCACCTGATTATTGAGCAAGAGAGCTTGGGTATGATTCATGCACAATAATGTCCAATGCAAAGATGTTCCAAAATCACGCCAGGCCTCTGATATCTCACATTTGTAACCCCTTCCCAAAAAAAGAAAAGATGAAAAAGATGGGCACATCCAGTGTTCCACAGGATGGGTGCTGGATCAAAAAGACATCTAGCAGAATTTGAAAACAGATTGATCCTCACACCAAACAACTGCAGGGTGAGGAGTTTATTTGCTGAGCCGCAGAGGAAGAGCAAACCGTCAGTCGATGACTGACTCAAGTTTCACAAGAGCATCATTTTAAAACAACTCTTAAGCCAGATTCACTTCCTAATCTCTTTCTTTCTGCCTTGCCGTGAAGGCACCAATGACACTGGCCCACCATAAATCTGCTCACAACAAAGTTTTGCATCAGCAGAGTCATCACTTCTGAAAAGAGATATTACTGCTGCACTCCAAGGAGCTCCTGCAGCTTCATCTGTACAGCCGGTGTTTTGTCACCGTTTGACTTTGGGGTGAACTTTCCCTTTAAGTTACTAAAAATGCACCGAATGCCTGCAGCTGCTCTGAGAGATGATATGAGAGGGACACCAAAATTACACCACGACCCACAATTTGTATTCACTCTCCCTTCAAGTGTTGATTTTTAGCAATGACATGATGCACCATGAAATTACCAAATAGAGAAAATTCCACTTTTCCTCATGAGAATTACCATGTTTCCAGATTTTTGTTAATGTGGCAGAGTGCATCCCTGTCATTCGAGTGGATGACACCAGCATTTTTATTTGCATACATTATGAACATGATAATTTTAGTAGCAGTGTTTAGAATACATGTATGTGTACGCAAATGGAAGAACAGAGCTTTTCCAGCTCTGTTAACTGTTAACAGCATCAGTTCAGTTCTTTTTGAATATTTGTACTTTGATTTCAAGATCATTTCCTATCATGAAAGAATATTTACCACCTGTTTCAGTCGACACAGTCTCTTGGGTTGGGCTCTGTACACCGCTCAAAAAAAGCTAAAGGAACACTTTGAAAACATATCAGTCTCAATGAGAAAATAAAATGTGCCATATCTATACTGATATGGACTGGGTAATGTGCTGGGAATGAAAGGATGCCAAGTTGTTTGATGGAAGTGAAAATTATCAACCTACACAGGGCTGAATTCAAAAACACCCCAGAAATCACAGTTAAAGATGCTTCAGCAGGCTGGTCCATTTACTGAATTTAATTGCAGCAACTCAAAATGTTACTTAGTAGTTTGTATGACCTCCAAGTTCTTGGATGCATGCCTGACAATATGATGTCATTAGGGCACCCTCCTAATGAGATGGTGTCGTGAGGGATCCTGGACAGGTTCAACCTGGCAGTGTCGGATGGCCTGAAAAGTAATGCCATACAGGTGGTCCAAGCATGGGGGCCAGTCAGTGGTATCAATTCCTTCATCCTTAGGGAACTGCATCCATACTCTCGCCACATGAGGCCATGCCATGTCGTGCATCCTGAACGAGCTGGACTACCTGTGCAACATTACCTTTGCCAGTAGTGACACTCAGATCATGGGTAGATAGTGCTAAATAACAGGTGATTATCAAAATACATTGATCAGATCATGCAGCCCAATTGCTGAAATGGTTTGGAACCACAGGCTGTTTACAAAAGACACTGTGATGTTAGTTATCAGCTAACAAGCTTGTTTACCAAGCATAAACTCTATGAGTGAATCAACACGATTCCTGCTAATTAGTGCTAAGCAACAGACTAATTAAATCCGAGAATTTTAGTCACGAAAACTGGAACACAGTCAAGGACATGGTTTATAACACACACCAAGCCACATTATGGTTTATTTGGCAGACGGTCGCATTAAAAATGCTTCGAAATGAACCCCACTGGAACTGAACGACCGTGAGTGAGGTGAAGTGTTCTGATCTGTTTAAAACCACCCATGACAAACACAATAATGATCTCATGGCTAAAGCATCGGTCCAACATACTCACGATACAATATTTTCTCTTTTGTGAACTGTCTGGCAGTTGATGTTTAACCGTGACACTGTAATGACAGACCAGACAAATGAGACCTACATTTCACTAAATCTGAATTATTCTTAAATTAACGGCTGGTAGAGCGTGCTTTGTTCATTTGGTTGGTAATTCTGCACCCATTTCACTCTCTGAGCTTAAGGAAAACAAGAAAAAGTTTTTTTTTTCTTAAAGTTAAAATGTTAAAAGTTAAAAAGTTTAGGCCAATTTAGGCCAAATTAAGTGAAAATCGACCCACAAGAGCAAAGTGGCTCCATCTAGCAATTTGTAGTTCTTTGTACAAGCTCATTAATTCTCATTGCAAGTTTCATTTGCATTATTATAAATATTTGAAACAAAAAAGGCTTTTTTTAACCAGCTGTGCCGTCGATCGTTAACTTCTGATTAAATTTATCTGGAGAGAGAAGGAAATGTGTGTTGGACTGTCTTGATTTCTCCATTAAGCAACAGTCAGAACTGAGCCCTTTGTGTACGCCGCCCTGATTCAGAGAAGGGGTGCAAATGACAAAAGGATAAACAATCTCAAATTGCATACCGAGCCTGGAGAAATCTGATTAATGGTCTCTTAACAAGCGTTGCAAGGAGACTCCAACTCTCCAGTCACCCAGAAACTCCGTGCAAATGAGGGAGTCAAGAGTAAGAGTGACCTTTACAAATGTTCTTGCTCATAATGGTTCGCGCTGACGCCTAAATTTCATCCCTACACTTTGGCTGAATATTAACCAACTCATCAGATTAAACCAGGAGGGCAAAGAGTCAGTGAAAAAATGTCTGAATGCAAGCACTTGCATCCATTTCAGCACTACAGCTTTTATTGATTGGAGTGTCTCATTTTTATGTCTTTTTATATATGTTAGTGTTATTCTCCAGGATTTTAGTGCTATAAAACATTCAACACTCAGACCTTGAAGGACAGCGTCTGAAAGGCAAAGAAATTGGAGCTCAGGTTCTTTTGATCCAGTCTCTCAACTCTTTATCTGCTAACCCTGCCCTCTGGTGGTGTAAATTGAACTCTACTCTCCACAGAGATTGCTTTGCTTCCCCTGTGAAAGCATAATGCTGCAAGAAGCTCGTGTTTCATGTAATTCCCATAAGAGAGCAACGTATAAATCAAAGATTAGACTATAGAAGAGAGCAACATTAACTTCACAGTGCAGCGGCAAGCTACAGATGAAGAGAATTACCCCCTTTCAGAAAAATGACCTGGGCTTAACATTATATTTTTAGTAAATTGAGGTAGTAATGTTCAGTTACGACTGCCAAAGCTACTGATTTAACAATATTATTATGGTTGCAGAGGCTAAAGTGTGTTTTCCAGTATTTTACCTGCAAAGTTTACAGATATGAGAAAAGATGAATATCAGAAAAACACGTTCAGTACAGCACAACTGTTATTTACTGAGGGAGCTTTTACAGCAGACCATTATAGGCTTTGTAAGACCAGAACACAGGCCTATTGTGCTTGCTTCCCTACTTGACTGTATACAAAAGATGGACGTAGCAGCTATGATGTTGCCACTCATTAAATTTGAAGATCCCAGTTTTGCATCGTGTCCATCACAGTGTTGCTGTTGTGGATCACATTTGGACAAAACGTTATCTCCAGTAAGTTGTCTCTTGCTAGCTTGGTTATCAAGCTGCGACCACAGACTGTGTATGGTACAGACACGGATACCTTTTAGTTACGTACAATTAAATTGCTAGATTTTCTCTCATCGACTTAAATAAAGACTGGATAGCCTTTTAGTGCAACTACGAATAAGGCCAGCTGAGTCAGCACCTACCTGTAACTCAGAAAGGCCACGCCTCTAATAATGCAGACCTAAAGCTTTAACAGAGTTCAAAGTAGAGATGCACCAACTGTGATTTTCTTGAGTGATTCCTGATTTGATTCTTTCTAATAACTATATAATCATAATTAAATACATTTTATTAAATTGCACTAAATTGTAAAAATCTTCTCTCACTGAAATAACTGACTAAAGTGCTCTGCTGTGAAATAATTAGCAGATATTGACTTGCTCCGCCTTTACTGGACATACTGTACTTTACCCACTGAACTAAAGCAGGTGCCACAGCTTTATTAAAGAAAACAAATATCTGTTCTGTTATTTTCTGGTATTTGGTTTATAACTTCCCCAAATAAGAAGACACCAACTCTTTTTTTCTTTTTCTTGTTTTGTAACTGCTTTGATGCATTGCTAATACCGAGGCTGCTAGCATGTTTCTGGCTCCGAGCCTTTGTTAGATTCTTTATGTCTGTGTTCAGTTAGGT
Organism: Pundamilia nyererei; assembly: GCF_000239375.1. Classification (NCBI taxonomy): domain Eukaryota; kingdom Metazoa; phylum Chordata; class Actinopteri; order Cichliformes; family Cichlidae; genus Pundamilia; species Pundamilia nyererei. Next base: position 2,625,104 of record NW_005187416.1, read on the forward strand.
GAGAGTGACTTGAGTCTGCTAAGACTTCTTGTTGTTCAGTTCATTCACAAAAATATTCACAACTAACAAACTTTACGTCTTTGCTGACTGGCCTGTTTCCATGTCGACCACGCTGTCCATGCCCAGTTGATTGCTATATCTCTAGTTAAAAATGGGTGACTTATAAATGTGGTGTACTGGGGTTTTTTATTTTATTTATCATAACAAATTACTGGTAAATATCCTCATTTTTGCCACAGAATGAAACACCAGAATTAAATGTCGAGAGGCATGGTGGTTTATGATTTCTTTATTTTGTTTTTCGTGCAGCTGTCTCTCCGGATCTGATTATAATTACAATACCCGAGCTCTGTTTTTGTTACATTTTTATCGTCACTTGCTTCCTGTGTGGTTGTGAGCCCTCAGTCATCTGATATTTTATTATTATTTATCTATTTTGCACAGGTAAGAAAATAATGTCTCCTGTAGCATTTACTAAATATGCATTTGATTGGCAACTTTGATTGGCAACTTTAAGGCAGCAGAACAAGCTGAAAACATGACGGTGAGATTTTATGACCTCATGCAGCTGCCTATTCATCCAGCAGACGTGGAGCTAAATCATTATGCATCTGGAGTTGTGTTTTTGGCAACTCTACTGCCTACCCGATATTCACTCACATTTGACCTCTGTTTTGCACGTCAGTAACTCCTGAGAAAAACAGTTTATCTAATTTCCTGCAAAACGGTTTCTTGCATAGTCTAGTTGTAGTGCACGACTCTTATCGGAGCTTTTCTGCTGAAAACAGCTGCTGCCTGCTGTTTTGTGAGCAAAGTTTCAGGACAGGAAACTAAAATAATGAGCTAAAAATGAAAAGACGAGTGGTACTAAGGAGGACGGCAATGATTTTCTGTTAGTTTTTCCCCAGAAATTTTCTTTCCTACAGGTGTGCAAATACATGCCAGATTTCTTTTGCTTAGAGCCAACCGGCTTCATTTGCTTCTTTGCTGTGCTCGTGAATGAGAGCAGAGTGGGAACACTTGGCATCAAAACTGACATGGTGCTTTAGACCTTCTGGCTCTATGCCTGGCAGTGTTTTGGAGTTTCAGGTTATGACTATTGATAATAGATGAAACACACTTTGGAGGGAGGTTTCGCCACATTACACCATATCATAGTAGTCATTCATTTGGCTCCTGTGCAGACATTTGGCTTTCCCTCTTAATTTTGTGGGAATTTATCAGAATAAGTAACAGGATGTGAATTTAAAACATTAATCACTCCTTGTTTACTGACTTTCATTCCCATTAAGGACCTCATGACAAGCACTGAGCTTCACAAACAGATGATGGATAATAACCGCCTCTTAATGTCTTTCTTGACTGTGTAGCTTTTCTCTGCCTCCTCCCACTCCATAAACAGCAGTAAACATACTGTTTTCTCAGCATTGCTAAGTGGTTGATTTATAGTCATCCGCCTTAGACTAAAATTACATGTTATTTCATCCAATTACACGTTTTTTATGTATCACATCTCTGTTGCTGGACAGTCTGTGCCTCCTCCTTGTTTGCACGGATTAGTTTCCGTGTTGTGGTTGATACTGCATGAATCATATTTGCCATTTTTTCATATAAATTGCATTCATCGACACGGGATGTGATGCCTTGCCTTCTTGAATTAAAAAATAAAGTGTTCATCCTTTCCTCTAAACACAAGTCTGGCATTTTTTTTCTTTTTCTTATTGTCTGAAAATCCCTGGATGACACCAAAGCCCACACAAACTGTGCTCTGTTGAGCATTTACGACAGCAGGATGGCGCATGAGGACTCAAAATAAACACAGTGGCGTTGTTTGTTTGTGAAGACAGAACATCACCCAGTGTAATAAAAAGACTCATTTATGCACTTTAAATAGTTTATGCACAACAAAATAAGAATAAGCTTTTGTCAGCACTGACGCATGTTGGGCTTATGCACTATGCGTTGTTCCTGCTGGTAGACTGTCCGGAGCTGGGTAAGCACGCTGTTGCTGTTTCTGATTATATTACTGACAGGAGGAAATCAATGGAGCCAAATGTTCTCCAATACTTATGAGCTTCTGTCTGTCCAGGTTTTGAATGCAAGTTTGAATTTCTGCAAAAATAGGTGCAAATGAGGAAAAGAGGCGCATGGAAAGCTGCACAGGATGTAAGTGGTCCTGAAACACTGTGCCGGTCTCAGAATTGGTTCTGATGGAAAAGTGACATGAATGCAGGTGGTGGGTACTTAAAGGGGAAAGAATCCTAAACCTAACCCTATGTTTTCCAATCACACTTTTTGTCAGTTAGAATTATTTTTGTTTTTCTTTGTCCTTTGATTTAGGGTCAGGCTGAGCACCGATGATGAACACGCTGTAGATTTTACCATCGCACAGCTCCAAGCAGCTCTGTGATCTTAACAAAGACTAAATATACACTCACTGGACCCTTCTCGATAGCGCAAACATCCATTCTGCACTTCACACGGTAGCAGCTAAATGCATGTAGGCATGCAGAGAAGATCAAGTAGATCTGCTGAAGTTGAAAAAGAAACAAAATTGTGATTTAAGTGACTTTGTGGCATGGTTGGCGCCCGCTGGTCTGAGTATTTCAGAATCTGCTGATCTATTGCAATTTTCCCACACAAGCATCTCTAGGATTTACAGAGAATGGTGTGAAAAGAGAGAGAAAATATCCAATCATACTCTTTTGATGACCAGTTCCAGTTTACATGGCCAACATATGACTGAGGAGTACACTGACAAAAGGTTAGTGTTTGTATTGTGTCTGTCCAATGGATGTTGGTTTATGGAAAAGGGTACAGAAATATTTCTGCAGCACTAAAGGAGCACGGTGACCTCCATCATGTTTAAATTGAAGTTGTTTAGAACCACCAGAACTCTTTTAGAGCTGGCCAGCTGGCAAATCTGAGCAAACGGCATAGAAGGGAGGTGACTATGATCACTCTGACAGAGCTTCATAATTTCTCTGTGGAGAGAAGGACAACCATTTCTGCAGCACTCGACCAATTAGGCCTGTATGACAGAGTGGACAGATGGAAGCCACTCCTCAGTAAGAGGCACATGACAGCCAGCTTGGAGTTTGCCAAGAGGCACCAGGAGGGTTCTCAGACCATCCAAAAGATTGAACTCTTTGGCCTGAATGTCGAGCATCATGTTTGGGGAAAACCAGGCAGTGCCCATCGTTTGGTCGAAATCATTGTTACAGTGAAGCATGGTGGTCACAGTATCATGCTGTGGGGATGTTTTTCATTTCATGCTGCTGTTTTTCAGCAGCAGGAAATGAAAGATGATTATTATTATTGCATTATTACTGCATTATTATTATTATCCTTGATAATAACCTGCTCCAGGCTTAACCTCAGACTGGGGATCACTACCTTGAATGGCTCAGTTAGAGCCCAGACTTGAATACAACTGAACATCTTTAGAGAGATCTGGAAATGGCTGTGAATGCATGCACCCCATCCGACCTGATGGAGCTTGAAAGTTTCTGCAAAGAGGAACAAACTGCCCCAAAATAGGTGTTGCCAATTCTCTAGGACCATACGCAAAGAGACACAAAAAGGCTTTAACATCTGGGAAAGGTCCTTCAACAAAGTAGTGATCAGAGGCTATGAATGTGGTGGATGTTATATTTTGTTTTTTTATTTTAACATCTAGTCCTTTTAACTGCATTAACTGAATTTGCAAGATTTACTTTATCATTATGGGATATTGTGTGTAGATTTCTGAAGTGAAAATGAATTGAATCCATTTTGGAATAAGGCTATAACATGACAAAATGTGGAAGCGAGAAGCACTGAATACTTTCTGTATGCACTGCTAACATTGGTGAATTGGTAATAAGTAAATGGAGTTTCCCTTAGGATGACACCAATACCAGTTCACATAGCACTTTCTAGTCACCAGAGACGCCAAGAGAACATATGATGACTACGCACATCTATACTGGTACATCACAGAACAATACTTATATTACCTCCATGAGTAAAAATCCTCTACATCCAACTGTGGCTTTGCATCTAAAACCTGCAGGACATCGGCACTCAAGGCCTGGAGTTGCCCATCCCTGCTTTACATGAATGAACCATTGAAACAAAATGATTGGCTGAACTTCAGCTCTGCTTTAAATATTCTTGGAGCCTCACCTTCTTCATGAGTTGTCCATTCAGGGGATTGCTTGGCAATTTGGGTCTCGAGGGCTAGTTTGGCATTTCTTCATCTCCAGCGGTCAGGCCCTACTTGGTAATTCTGCCTTGCTGCCATCTGCCCTTTAAGTCACACAGATAATGTGAAGAACTTGGAAAAACTGATGCCATGTACTTTATCGTAATGCTAAAGTGTCTTGATGCCATGGAAATACGTTAACATCACCAGTGCAATCCTTATTTCATGCAGAGAGAGCTAGAGCTTACAGATCTTAATATTTCTCTGACCTCTTATTTTAGGTAGAGCCAAATTAGTTTATTTTCCCTGGCAGATCATTAATCTCCCTAATCTAAATTAATAAATGCTGTGGTGTTGGGGATAAAGGGAGAGTCAGAGACGAAGAGCGGTTGAACTTCAGAGACTGTTTATTTAAACTTGAATTCATTTACAGCAGTTCCACTGGGGAGGAGAAGGGTCTGAATGACATCCTAGCCACATTAAAACCTATGGTCCTATCTACTGTATGTACAGGGAGGAGGATGCAGCTCGACAGTGCAGAAGGCACAGAGTTGGCTTAATATTTGCCTGTAAGCGCTGCTAACATGACAAAAAGGATGACAGAGAGGAGGAAGGGCACCTTTTATTGGAGTCATGTTATAGCAAAAAACACAAAACACTGGTATGGTAGCTTGAAACTGCCAACAGCACAGATGAAACAAATTAAAATGAATGTAGGCGTTGTTTAGTTAAATGTGCTGATTTGTTTAAATGTTTTTGTCATTTTGTATTCTTTGAATTAATTTCACTTTTTTTGCTTTTCCTTGTATATTATTTGTATTTTTCATTTGCCACCTGTTTCATAATTTACTTTTTTATTTTTAGTCATTTTTTGCTTTAATATACATCTGAAGGAGTCATACAGTGCGTGTTACTAGGTAAACTTTCTGCACAAACAGCTCCCTCCAATCAGGCGGCATCTAGATGTGACAAAGCCGCGGAAACTGGTTGGCAAAGCCATGTCAACCGTCCAGTCGCTAGGGAAAAATTTGCATTCCCTAACTGGTTGGCAAGTGGTTGCTGGCAACCAGGAGGTACAATTGATTGCAAACTCCACTGAAAACCTTTCAATTGCTTGAGTTGCTTTACCGCTGCAACCTGTTGTGGTTGGTAAGAAACCCAGTAGTAAGGTGGCACGTTTGCATCTTCCCTCTAAGATATGGGCAACTGTGGCAATCTATTAGGGTGCAAAGCAATCGCAAGGTTTGTAATGCAGCACCGCATAAGTCTTTGCAACCAATTTCATCTCAAATTTCCTTGTTTTTTTCTCAGCAAACTGCATGACTAAGACCTTCTTTCACTGAGCTTCGTGTTTTTTGGGCAGTTTCAGTCCTCCATACACAGCGACATGGTGCAACTTAAGGTGAATATGGCGCAACTGTTTTCACGTCATTAGTGATATAGTGGAGTAATTTGAAAACTACAACAGCAAGCATCTGCTCCTTTAAAATCCTTTAAATGTACACTTCACAATAGTTAAGATTTGCTTTAGTTTTTCCTGTGCGATTTACAATATGTGATAGATGAAGCAAAGACAATGTTAAGGCATTTTTTGCAGTCAGAGATGCAAATTTAACCCAAGGGAGGGGGGTGAAAATCGCAGAGAAAAGGATATGAAGCAGGTAAATGCAAGTGATACGTGTTAAGACAGCTTCATTCACAACTTCAAGTTCCTTTAAATCAATCCCGGCTACCCATCCATACCCAAACAGACCAATAAGAGCTGCCAGATCTTCCAAAAGAAGAAAACAAAAACAAACAAAAGCAGGTGGGAGCACAATAGATGGATGAGAGAACGCAACAGATCCATGCTCATCATCTGAACAATAGAATTAGGAAGACTTTTTCTAGCATCATTTTCTGTGTGTATGTTTGGGGGGTATCGTAACCATTACAACCAAAATCAGTCATTCACTGACATACACACGAAAAACGCAAATGTTAAGTACAGCGTTTCATACAACAACATGACGGGAAAACCTTACACTATGAAAACCAATCAAAACAAACAACACAATTCAAGTAAAGCCTCCCAAACTGAAAAAAAAATTATATATTTATATAACATATTTTGAATCACTTGGAATTCTTGCATCTCAGATTTAGATTACGCTGCTTATAAAAACAGTACATTCAACAAGTACATCAATTATGGAGCAAAAATATAGCAGAGGTAAGTTAAATGTATCGGTAAATGCTATTGAAAAGGAAACAAAATACGTAATTACAAACAGGCAATCTTTACTTCTGTAGGAAGGTTTTTACTCAATTCTCTGGACACGGACCAATGCAACAAACCAGCAGACATACAGCACTGTCTTTTTGTTTTTGCAGATCTAATATGTGCTGCTCTCAGAGAGAAACGCAAACAAACAGCAACAGATTAAAAGTTTTGCAGGTGGAAGTCGGGGGAGGTGACTTGTTTTGTCTCTGCAACGGAATCCTTTTCAAAAATCAGACGCTCGGAAACGAGATTTCAGAGAATTGCAGTCTGCAGCTACACTTCATCCAAAACTCACTCTCATGCATTCACACACAAAATGAGTCTTTGCACAGTTTCATGTCATTCAAAATAATACAAATGTTAGTTTAATAATTGATATATAATAAATGGATAAATATGATATTGGTATTCCCACTGCTGCTCAGAAGTTTGCCCTTGTTTTTTGAAAGAAAAGTACATTCTTATTCGCTACAGTTCTTAATAGTGAAATGTTGCAATAGTCCCTCTGTTCTGATGGTATAATGTATTCTCAAATGAAAGTATGTTCTGGTAAAACGCAAATTGTTTGTTATACATTACATCCAAAAACCAGTATTATCATTAAAGAAGCAACACACTTGGCTAGTAGAGTGCTTTGGATGCCTCCTTAAAAAACACAATTTTATTGTGAAACTCAGTGTTCCTGTTTTAAGAACAGGAAGACCATTGGTGTTTACTACTCCCTTCAGAGACCAGCAGCACCTCGCTCTTACAAAAACACATTCAATGAAACTGCCACTTCAGCGTTTCTCAAACTCTGATGCACTCAGTGGTGGACCAACTCCTCCTACTTCTTTCTCTTCTGCTTGGAGGCATTTTAAGTTGTCCTCTAGGGGGAGTAGTGCACACTGTCGTATGAAAGAGGAGTCAGCAACCTTCGTTAACCACTGGCTAACAGAGAAAAACGTGTATTCTTTTATTGGTTAGCAAATGATTGCCTGAGGCTGCCTGTCATTAGGTGAAACTGCACCAAGGTAAACAGTGTAACACCAAAAACTACCTTGCTGGTTGCAAGCAGAGTCAAAGAATTGCCTGTAGTTTGCATGGAGAACAACAACATGTCTGTAAACACTTGCCAACTAACTGCCAAATGTTAGTGAAACCGAACAGTATGATGCAAACTGAAAATGGAAACAGTCCACCGTCAAACTAAAAGCTGCACCTTGTGAAATCTCCCTACTTCATGTAAGCTATAGCAGACCAAAGTGATCTGCCAGGTTCTGGTGCAGCACTCCCTTTGCAATCAATTTCACCGATCATCAGCCAGCAACCTCCTGAAACCACTTGCCAACCAGTCAGAGTACACATTTTTCAGTCACTATGACTCTGCGACTGATGCCTTACATATAATAGAAACGTCAAACTTTTACCATGATTAACTTGCATTTGTTAATATATGGAGTCCCAAGAGCACAGGAGTAATGGATGCTGAAATTGGGCCTCTGAACACCTACATAGATGTATTAAAAATGACAAGTTATTAATAACCAAAGGATTCACTAAATGATTTACAGTATTTTTTATCATTTCACATTATATTAGATGAAAACTTTTCTTTAAAACAAACAAGGATGGTTATTGTAAACGTCTGAGCAGCAGAATTAATTATCATATTTATTTTTTTACATGGAGGCCAATTAGTTTATTTACATGAAAAGAAATAATCACAGGAGATAATAACAAAAATGTGCAAGACATCCAAAGGTGCACTATCTATGAAAACACTTTAACATGTGCAACTCATATAATTTATCATTTCAAAAAGGTGACGTAACTAAAGTGTCTAATATAAAGTAACTCAAGGGTCACCCGACATTTACAATAACAGGACAAAGAGCACAAGCTTGATTTCAAACCACAGGCTCATCATACCAGAACAAATAAAATGTGATATTTGGCTGTGGAAGAAAGGGGCGGAGAGTTAATGTGGGGAAAGGGACAAAAGTGATGACCCACGCCTATTTTCAAGCAAGCAAGTCCACCGTAGGTAAGGCAAGATCAAATGTTCTGTATCTCCTGGGTGCGACAGAGAGGACTGGATCAAACACCAAAACTGCTGCACAGTGACTGGCAGCAAATTAAATTCAAGAGGCAGGTGAGTGAAGAAGCAACTGACAGAGGAAAGCATAAGGCCAAAAAAGAAGAAGAAGAAAAGAATATGTGACAAATTTCAACAACAAACAACAGGAAGTTCTGGTAATTCTTTAACTGCTAATCAAAAGCAGTTCGTAAAAGGAAGATGTGAAATTCTTAAATCACTTAAATGTCACTTAGATGTCTAAATGGACTTTAAAGAACCCGATTCTAACTAGAATTTTAATTAAACCATCAAATTTGGTGCAGAGAAAAGTACTACTTTATTCCATTCCTCGCTTAAGCTGCTATGGTGAGGATTTAATCATTATTTACCTGCTTTTCTGTTTCCTTAAACATGTTCCAAGTGATTAAACATCACGCTTTGTTATCAGGGCGACAAAACCACTTTGACCTTAAGATATCTAAACATTTACCACTTTGATAAAACACTTCTGTCTATCGTGCTTCATAAGGTGAGTCCCAATCGCCCCAGAAAAAAGAAGTAGCTCTTGGATGTGGCCTTCTGCTTTGTTTCTGTACTGCATGTTTGGACATGGCACTGGGGGGCTCAGGCAAAAATCAAAAGAAATAACAAAAAGGGAAAAAAACAAAACTAAAGAGTTCCTAGAAATATTTACACCACAGATACAGGCACTTGTATATCTTTGGTTGGAGAAATCCAACATTGCAAGAGTAATGCATTCACAGAGCTTTTGTGTCCCTTATTGTATTTCCAGGGTCCACTAGGCAACTGGTAAGTCGTGTTTTTGTTTTTTAATTAATTTCTTCTCTTTCTTTAATTGTGTCCATGTTACAGGTAAGTCCTGCCATTCTCTGATGTCTTTTTAACCCTCTGACAACGCCACCTGCAACAAAAGAAATGGATTTCAGTTTCAGTAATTACAGAAATTTATGGTACCAAAATCTGGTGATGTAGCAAAGAGCGGTGAAAGTGTGACAGAGGAAGACAAGAGTCTTGTTTACTTGTCTGTTTACACACAGACGCATTTTGCAAGCATTTAACCCCCCACCCCCAGCTGATCGATGCACTTCACTGATGTTTATTTGGGAAACACGACTGGACTTTATCAGCTATTGGTGACTGTTCCAATGCATCCCCTGTTGTTTTCTGCTGCAATATTTTGAGTGTTTTGTGCTATTTTATTTTGAAAATTTACATCTCAGCATCCTTAAGAAAGTGGTACACAGACAGTATCCAATTCTCATCATATCTGTCTCGGGATGCAACTATCCATGGGTTTTTCCCCCCACTTCTGATATGATACAGATACTCTGGCTTCTTTATCTGTTGATACAGAGAACAGACATGATGCCAGAGTGAAATTAAGTTAACAAATCAAATTAGTAAGCTGGACTTCCTGCTACTCGGAGTATGAACCTTTCCTTTATGTATAAGGCAACATTAGGTTCCCCTTTCACATTGCTTTCCAAACAATAGAAGCTAAATTATCGCTAGCAAATACAATTGAGAAGATAATTTCACTTAACTCATTCACTGCCAGCCATTGGCAGTGAATGAGTTAAACCCATTGACTCATTCACTGCAATTGACGTCAATTGCAGTGAATGAGTTAACAGGAAGTCATTAGTAAAATAATGACAAAAGGATCACGACAAATAACATGAACTATTTCTGCTACTCAACTCTACTTTTTGTTCTAGTCTCACTTCCACATGTGAAATAGAAGTGATGACATATAGGGGAACTTATTAATAACAACAACAACAACAACAGTAAATAAATTGATAGAAAATGCTTAAGATCCCATAAGTGCAGTAAGGTTTCCCAGCAATTGTTATAGCAAACATAAGCAGTGGGGAAAGTGAGCAAGAGAAGCAAACAGGACAAGCTCTGTGTTAAACCACTGGACCACCAAGAAAATAAAATAAATAAAAAAAACTGCAAACATGGCGCTGCATTTGTGAAATCCTTCCAAACTGCTGTTTGTTTGCTGTCGTCTTCCCACCAGCAATGAAGGGAAAATAAACAGAGCAAGACTGAACTGAACAGTTTTGCCCGCAGGTCAGCACGCTGTCACAGATCAAGCTTTGTAAGTGCAAAACGAGACAGGTGCGCAATCAAAATATCAGGTCCCTATGTGTGAACACCAAATACAGCAATGTGGAGAGGTAGCAGTGCATAGTTGATGTTAAGCACCAGTGTAATGGTCATCACTGGTTTAGACCCAAGCTGGGGCTACACCCCGTGCCTGTGTGGGGTTCCTCCAGCTTCCTTCCACAGTGCAAAGACATGGATCTCAAATTATCTGGTGAATCGTCAGTAGATGAGAGGTTGAACAGAACCTTGTATGCTGCTTGTATAGTTATGAATGTGTGGTTAAATGTGGCTTATAGTCTCTGTGATCTGAGTGTTCGACATTTATGTGCCTCACAAATTTAAGCTCCAACAATCTAACCTGGAGACGATGCTACATAAACACACATATTATTTTTCCTTGTGTTTGTTACGTTAGAGACATCAAAGAGTCCATCTGTTTGCTTGCTGGTGGTCTCCACTTCAGAACAAAACACACAGACCAATGAATATGCGGGAAACTGCCAGTTACTGGAGTGCCAGTTTGGGTGTAACCAAGGCAGAGTCATGCAGAGGTAAACACACCAAGAAGACAGACAAACTGCACTCTGTTTGTTTTGCTCCTCCCTTCAATATTTCAAACTAAGAGTCCCAACATGAGCTCTTAGATAAAGAAATCTGCAGCTGTTGCCCCACCTTCCTTATCCAAGCAAACAAAAATAACAGCTATGTTAAAATACACTCTCTCTCAACTGGTGTGAACTCGCTATGTGTATGGGGAAAACGAACTGTGCTACATGCAACAAACAATAAGATCAAGGAGAATGAACTCCCTTCACCTCTGGAAGCGAGATGCAACTACTTCATATACCAGGCACAGTCAAGGATCATTACCATAATGTTCACCCAGACTTTTACACCAAATCTTACAGCATTCGGACGTCTTTGTTATGCTCTCAAGGGAAGCTTAAATATTCTTTCATTTGGTTTGGAGTTTGTAAGGAGTTCATGTGCCAAAACAAACAAACAAAAAGCAGAGATAGCAGGAAATCAGCAGAGTCATTGATTGGAGCGAGTCTTTGACCGATCACTGGTCAGTTGATACTTGACTGAAACTACCTGTTGAAGTCATATAGCACTGCTGGTGTCTGTTGTACCTTCTCAGGACAGAAGTCAGGGTTGGTTTGTCGCACTTTGCCAGGCCGCCCCTTTATGACTGCATAGCAGAACATAGTGATGACCATGACAAACAGGAAGTAGCTAGTGTGCATCAGGTGAAGGTTGATGAGGGAACGGTCGTCCTAGTAAAACAAGCGTTAAGAGACAGTTTAATGTCACAGAGTAACTTCGGGTTTTATTTCAAGCAGAAGGCTACAAGCTTGATTTCTTTATTGCTCACTGCACAAGTTACCTGTAGTTTTTGGTGAAGGTGGTACACTAAAAACATACGTATAATAGTTACTGCATGCATGTGTGTTTTCTCATAACAGCTGCAGCTCCATGTTAAACAGATCAGCCATTTCTCATTAGAAGAGGTCTTAACATGTCTGCAGTTTTCAGGTGTATTCTTCAGCTGCTGCTCATACTTATTGTGGTGCCTGCGTCAATACCTCAGACAACAGTATACGATTTTCCTCTGAACTTCACTTTGCGCCTCCTCCTCAAAATGCACCATCAAAACTTCCTGCTCTTTAACCCCAACTTTCTTTGATTGGCTGCCCCTTATAAACAAAAGTTTTGAACCGCCGGGGGGGAACGGACGGACTAATGTGCAAAAGACTGATGTGAGAGAGTGTTTATAGCAGTCTGAGGCCTGAGCTTTTGGTTCACATGGATTACTCACACGTACGATAACCTGATTAATCTGAAACTCTGGCGGTATGTAACGTGAGCCTATAACATTGTACCAGTACATATATTGGGGAAAAGCATATTAGGTCCACTCTAATGATAATTTAATTCCAGCATTGCTGGTACATTTGCAGCTCAAATGCAGCTCACTGTTCCTGGAACAACCTACGCCCATCAGTACAGATCTAAATGCCTTTCAGAATAAACTACAGGTTTAAGAACATTTACCCCTAAATGATCTCTCTGTGTTACAATGGGTTAAAAAAATACTATCAACAAAGTATACCATTCTTATTCTCAGTCATCCTACTTGTTTAAATCATGGGGAAATGACACTAAAAGGATGCATATCACAGAAACTTTGTTTTTTACCTTTACGTATTTAAATGAAATGAGACATAAAGAACCACTGTTGAAATTCAAAAACTGTGAGGAGCTGTGGTGACTCACATCTGGAACAATCACGGTAAGTTTTGGGTTGAGTGCGTGGTACACTTTGCCAATGGCTCCTTTGTAACACCAGAAAGGGTTGTAGTCCTGACTGTACTTGGTATCTGAGTCGCGGACCGTGGTGAACACCTTGTACCAAGATGTGGCATTGGTGTACGTCTCTGGCACGCAGTGTGGTGGCTGCCTGCAAACAAAAACACAGGGGCTTTTGTTAACTGGTGCAGTGGAATTGTTCACACCATATTATAGCAGAGAAACATACAGATGTTGTTGCTGTTTATCTGCTCTGTATATTTTCTTATGTTTATTTGTGTCAAACAGCCTTATTATGAAAAATAGCTTATTTGGGTGACAACAGATTATCTATCAGGACAGGAAGGAAAACAAATGCAACACACAGATGCCACAGCTGCTAACAGGGGAAAAAAGCACAAGAGCAGACATATCAAGAGGTTTTGATCAATTTTAAATAATAATTATAGTAATAAAAAAGTAAAGTAAAAATTGTGGATAACAATTTATAACTTCTTAATGTATAATTTCATATTATGCAGTTTACAACTGGGCCACCAGAGGGATCTAAAGCAGTATCCAAGGCAACTGATCCAATGAAACAATATGACTGTCTACAAATAATAATAAAAACACTGCTACTACACTGATAAATGGCATAGGTCAGTAAAACATAACAAATGAAGCTTAATTTGTCTGATGGAGCCTCACTCACACTGCCTCTACACTTTAACAAGACCCACATTTCATCATATTTGCAACATGCAAGGTGATGCAATTTGCACCTTGACTACCTCTTGCTTATCTTGACAGATTCAATTAATCAAATTGAGCGGCATACGTCTGTTCCATGCATGGGCATGCACAAGCCCTGCAAAAATATTTGTGAGTCAATCGTTTGCAAAATGTAACGCTGTAGTAACAAAGTACTTGCAAATCACTTTAACTGCAGAGCTACAAAAGGAAGTTGCACATTACTGCATATTTTGTGGTTTCTCAAATGGTTCAAAATAACAAACAACAACAACAACAAAAATGCATGTTTCTGTAAAACAAGGCAACGCAGACTTATTGCCTTTACTGAATGATAAACTCCTCAAAGCTGCATTTCATTTAGTCTGCATCAGAAAGCTCAAGACTAATTTAGTGCGCTTGTTCCCTTGAGTTATGGAGGCAGTCCAACTCACACTGTGACTGGGAAGATATTGCTGGCCGCTGTGATGGTCATGCAAGTGCTGAACACCACCTGCTCGCAGTGACCGTGCAGAACACAGTCGTCCGAGTTCCAGGATACGGGCAGAGTAAACGTGATGTTTATTTCTTCATGAGCTTCTCGGCCTACAGGCAAAACAAAGACAACGAGAGCAGCAGATTGTTTTAAACTTTTCACGACAAGATGTCACCAACTCATTTCTTTTACATTTTAATCACAATGTAATGTTTTTAAGGCAACCTCGTGTTGCATTTCCATGACCCCAAGATCAAGCTAAAAACCTCTGAGCTCTAAAGCGAATATCAGAGGTACGAACAGTCCAAACAGTATGAATGCAACTCCTGCAGCAGGAGGCACATACCAAGCTACCCCCTGATAACTAATGACAGGCTGATTTTGTAGGCTTATGCAATATTTTTCAAACTGCAAAGGAGATTAGAGGATTATCAGTCAAACTGAGTGGACTCCTGGGTGTGATTTAGGACTGACGTGTTCATCCAGATGGAGGAGACAATAAAGAAAACAAAAGGAATTCTCACTAAGTCCAAAAACTGTTCTACTAGGCAACTCGTGCTTTATAAACTCTAGTTTAAACAGATGAGAAACTTTGATGTACAATAATAAAAATAAGCATTTATACAAAAAAAAATAAAATAAAATAACCTGTCATAGAACTAATATGCAGCATTTGCATTTGATTTTTCTCTCCGGGTAATACATTTGTTGCCATTCAAATTCAAGATAATGCTACCTGTTCCTGGCTAACAGCTCAGCCAATCACAACACAATAAAAAAATTTTTAAAAAAAGACAAACTAGAGCCTCTTTATGAAATGTAATTTACAAAATAAGGCTGCAGTATATAATTTTAAACGACAATCGAGGTGAGACAGTACAGTTCAGATGAGTATATTTTGATGTTATGTTACACAATCGCTTTCATTCAGAAAGTCATGCCAGCGTTTGGATCTCTGCCCTCAAGAAAGACTCAAGCAAACCCCACCCTCCACTTTCCAACAAGAAATAACAGCATAAAGTCTGAGAAAGTTACTCCAACCAGCTGTATGCGTGACAATAATAGTTCATCATTATCCATTAACATCGACAATAACAATGATTTTTGGTTTGTGTAAGCAGGAACTAAATGCCTTTCTTTGAATAGAGAATTGCAGATGACTACTTGTTTTTTAAGGGTGAATTTGAATCTAAAATGACACGTTCAACACTACAGTCAGTGACGCAAAGTGACTGAGGCAACAGGAACCTGCAACCAGAAACCTTAAAAGGAGAGAATGAGTCACTCCGAGCAGACACAGCAATGGTCGTGCCACTAAACTTGAATCGCAGTTATTTATTTTAAATGCAAAATTGATCTTACTGACAATTCAACAGACGTCTTTGACAATTTTCACCGCCATTCGTCTGTTTCACTCCAGACCTGGCAGGTACTCACACGCACACTGCTGCTTACCCAAATGCAAATTTGTAACAAAGTTCAGTGCTGAGTGTGATGTAGTTTGGATGAGCAGCTCTTATAATTTGGGTAAAAACTGTTATTTGTTGCCAATGTTTCACCTACACTGTCAGAAAACATGCACATACAGGCATGTTTGCTTGACTCGCTTTATGAGAATACTGATTAACATTAATGCATCCCCCAGCCTCATACAGTTGGACATGTACAAAGTACATTTTCGGTTGTTTTATCATCATTTGTTTTGGTTTCCTGTGATAAAAGACTTAATTCACTAATATAATTAGAACAATCAAAATGCAAGGAAGCCACAATCTTCCCTTTTTCAACAAGCACAATCACAAACACACTCCCTCTTACACACTAATAACAGCCGTTTCCTGATAGCTGTCCTTGTTTAAAAGCACCGCGTTCTGACTGCATGTGACATTCTGTAAACTGTAGCCATTTCCAAATAACCAGGCTTACACTCCCTCCAAACAAGCGCTGCATTAAAGTAATATAAAAAAATCATTTGACTAAAAACTTTGCCTCTAAGTAATAGAAAAAATTTTAAAAAATGGACTTCATGTGGAGATAGTAAATCCTGAACTTTGAAAGTTGGCAACATTAAGCAGAGTCTGTTAACCAGAAATCTGCCAAGTGTAATGTTTCACACATTTTTTAACATGCCTTCCTAATTCCAACATGCAGCACCTCAGAAGCGAAGCAGCAAGAAAACACTCATGGTCTTTCAGTGTGTATGAGCACTTTAGACAAAAGGAAAAGTTTGCTTTTTTTTTTTTGCCTGTCCCATTTGGTTCTTTAGCCGTCAGAATTGATGTCTGAAGACCAACAAGGATACCCAATGGATTTACTTTGCCAAATGGATCATCAAGACCTTGCCGTATTGGTCCATTTGATCAACTTTTGTTGTTATTATTTATTTTATTTTCAGTTGTTACAGACGGGACAGACCTGACTGAGGGATAGGAAAGGGAGAAAGAAAGATGAAGGAAAAGAAAAACAGAAGGGAAGAGGGACAGTGAGAAAGGGCACTTAAATAGAGAAAGAAGAGGAAACAAATCTCCTGGATCACCTGTTGAGAGAAAAAGAAGAGAAAACAAGCAAAAAAAGAGAGCAACATACTAAACACAACAGCATCACGTTAATCTAGCTAAGTGTAAACAGCAGTAAACACTAAATATTGAATGCTGTTGTGCAGCATTCCAACTACACCTTTATTGGCTGCTTGGAAATAGCAGCCAATAAAGGTGTAGTTTATGTCTATGAACAGTGAACACCCGTGTGCACACTTGTGTGGATCAGCGCGCTTGTATTCAAAAGGTTTCCCCATATTATGGTCTGCAAGAGGATGTAGCGAGCCATAGCCCTGTCCCCCAGGGCATGAAGCAGGCATGGAGGAGATCCAGGCTCCAGACATCCAGAGGCCCCAGAGTGCGAGAGCCCAAGGAGGACCACCGGAGGGGCATCCGTGCCACCCTCCTGGGAAGAGCTGAGGAGAGCCCCAGATGAGGGGTCACCCAGTAGCCACGGAGCAGAAGCCAGAGGGGGCTGCAGTGGCGTGCCCGCCGGCTCTGCCGGCAGCCAGCTGTGCCAGAGTGAACCGAGCCGCAGGCCCAGAGGCCGGAGGCCCGAGGGCTTTCTTTTCCCCGGAAGAGGCCTGACCAAGCAACAGGCACCAGGCCAAGTAGTCACCGGGAGTGAGCTGGTACATACCTGAGCGCCCAGCCCCGGACACCAAGAACCACCAACGCACCGACCCCTGAGGGCATCATCAGGAAATGTTTGCTAACGCACACTCAGATAAGCCGACAGACACATTCAGAAGCTTCACAGCATTTTAGGAATTCATGTTTCACTTGGTGGGCTCGCCGGGATCAGCTTAACGTTACACAACACCTCTGCTGTTTGCTCACCATGTTGAAGTAAAGTCACAGCACAGAGAGGTAAAGTAAAAAGCCCAACAGAAGATGCATCTGACATCAGAAAAAGGCAGCCACAACGCAAAAACTCTCCACACTATAGAGAACACACGTTTCTCCCACGATAATTAAAGAAAGCACCTGTTGCATAGCACGAGCAACGAGTGTAGAATTCATCAGAGTTTCCAAACTTGCCTTTCCATGAAAGGGTTCAGAGCAAATGAGGAATTCCTAATTTGTTAGATACAAAGATATCCTCTGCTAAGCAATGCCTGAAAGGCCTGATCACCACCTGTCACATCAAGACTCCTGCACCATTTTAAACAATCGAAACAAATGCTTTTTAATACCTGAAAATTAAGAAATAAGAGAAAATAACACTGATAGAAGGTATTATATTTTTGCTGCTTGGTATACAGCTAACTGTAAAATCATCCCAACAGCACAGTATTTAAGGCTCGCCTTTACATGAAATTAAAGCGAATCGCTGAACTTTTGGATGCTGGCCAAACTAAACAAGGAAGTTGAAGATGTATAGTACACTTACAGCCGTTTGAGCCACAGCTGACTTAGCTGTATCCTATTGATTTTCGACAAAAGGGTCTGCTTTTTAACCAGTCTTAAAATACCTTGTACACATTTAATACCTCTTACAAATTTAGGGGAAATATAGAGGCAATTAAGAACTTGACCGATTTTGATTTCAAACCTTTAAACAACCCCTAAACACCAACATATTGTTGTGAAATATTGTTTTAAGGCTACTCTACATCTGTATGAGCTGGCGTGTATTAGGCGTACATCTACCACCTGCAGTGGCAAGTAACAATCTTTCTTCTTCCTTAATCGAAGCTACAAGGCAATTAGACATTGTATGACAACAACATGTGGCATTTTGGAAATATTTCTGGCTATGCAACCTTCATGTATATTAACTGGAATCTTGTGAAAACAGTTTTGTTTTACTGATGTAGATAAACTGGGAAGTAGTTTATCCTGCTTTACAAGTCAAACCAACTACAGAGCAATCAAACCTAGCAAAGAAATATGAGAACCTACCTGAGAGGCCTACTTGCTGCCCCAGCACCGTGGCATACAGGTGGGTGATATTGCGAGAATAGCCTCCAAATGGACGCTGAGGGTCCAGCGTGAGGGTGATGGGGACTGAGATGTTAATGGGCCCCGAGTCCTCCAGCAGTAGGGGAACCTGAGTGCTGGAACGAGCCTGGCCGCTAGTCACCACCATGCTCTCCGGCGTGGTCGACTCATTCAGGCCGTGCTTTATCGTTTCATTCTCTGACACACAAAAGTCCAGCTCATTGAAGCGCAACAGAAAGGTGTTCCAGTCCTGTGAAAACAGTGAATATGTTTTTAACTGCCAGACATGACAACAGAAATTCATGTACAATGTTGCTGTTACTGTATGTATTTGTAGACAATATTTAACCTATGTGCAATATTTAGTTTGGTTACAATGCATCCAATTATTTAACTAGAACAACCTTTTTCATTTGCATATGCCTCCTTTCAGATTTACATGCTGCACACTGTGCAGAGAATGTGTATATTATATCATAACTTGTTCCCTCTGCATGCCGAGAGCTAGGGCAGAGCTAGTTGCTTAGTGCAGGTTGTTTGATTGTCAGCTTTATCATCTAAAAGCTACCTGATCAAACTTCATAAATCCTGACTGAGAGATGGTGCATGACCAAAAGAAGAATCCATGAAATGTACAGGTCCAAATCATTTTCTTTTGAACTGGGCTTGGCAGAGCACCATGTGCTCCAAATGCCCCTTAAATCTGACTCACATCAGAGCCAGGTGAAAAGGGGTCAGATACATATATATCCCACTTTATCCTACAAGAAAGCTGTTCTCAGCCTTACATCCTGTAGTGCAGTTGAAGCATGGTTTTAAATAAAAGAAAAAAAATGCACCCTTTAGTTATAAAGCAGGCAACAAAGGCCACCACCTGACATTCAGCATTAGCAGTGATCACACTTTACCGTTTTAGGACCACATAATTTCATCTACTTCAAAAAACTGCACGGGTGTGCCTTACCTCGGTTAACTCTGGAGACTTGATCTCTTTAATCTTAAAGAAATAACCGATGGTCAGGAAGGCGATGGCCACTGCACTTACACTGATCATAAAAATGACCAGAGGTGGACGGTTGTTGATGTAGCTTCTCAGGTTCTCTATAGGATTTAACAAGTACACCTGCACACAGACAAGCACAGATTAGCTAATATTTAAGTATGAGAGAGAGTGTGACTTGCTTTGCATCGAGGTTTGCACTAAGAGACAAACCGAACTTAAATGACTGATACAAGACATATGAGCATACGTGTCACTCATGATGACAAAGTGATGCATTAAATGCTTTAAACACAGCATTAGCAGTGATCACAGTTTCAAATGAAGAAAAAAAAAAAGACATTTGCTTTAGAGTCCAGTTTAAGATTGTGCACAGACTAAACAGCAACAAATATGCTGGGCTCACACTTAAATCTACCTTTAAAAATTATGCTTCAGAGTTACTCTGCACCATACAATTACATTGTCTGAAATTTAAGCAAATGAGGCCATCTCTGGCAGACAGTTCGCCACCAGAGTCATCACTAGTGAAGCATTCTAGGCAAACCACATTTAGATGATCTGTCTTGTATTAAAACTAGATTCTTTGATCCCCATGATAGAACAGAGAAAACCCGACTCATAGTGGTCAAAACATTTATAATTCTTTATTCAATCATCCTCCAGAAGAGAAAGAGCCCTGCACAGCCCAACGGCAGTTGCAGGATCTCTAACATTAGAATCTAAGAATGTCTCACATATAGGTGTTATTTAGGTACTTTACACATCACACATAGGGAAGTGAATACTTAAATTACCAGTTGTAATAAAGTAATGTGCTACATATTTCAACCAATTTCAAACATGCCAACTCTGCAATCACACTTAACTTATGGTTATGGTTTATTCTGTATCTTGTTGTACAACTGTGCATCATATAAATACTGCGTATCATCAGCATGAAATAACACTAAAAAAAATTATTCAGCATTGTATCTGGTTAAGACCCACTGATACAGTTCATCATATTCGGATAATAAACTAAGACGGAATTAATGTTGTTAAATGACACCGGAGTCAAATCAGACTGGTATACACAAATTGCCCACAGGTTCTTCGAAAACGGCACTTAACTGGTTCAGCAAGTTGCTTTGGCTGTGGAATTATTTAAACAGGACATTTAGCAGCAGAGCTACCTTTAAAAATAAAAATAAAAAATAAAAAATCCTCTCACTCAATCAAATAAAACTTTGAAAATTGCACTGATGCTTTGGAACAGAGTATATATA
>NW_005187416.1:2646033-2647870 GCF_000239375.1 Pundamilia nyererei
ACACACACACACACACACACACACACACACAGTCAGATGGAACTATGCAGGCAATATGCTCACGGCCTTTGACATGATGTTTACCACGATGAGGAACTAAGATAAACCGTTGGCTCAAATAATTACAGCACCTCTACATCATTCAAGGATCCCGTGTGAGCTTTTTATGCATGTTTATTGAACTCATTGCCCTGTACCGAGTGTGCAGTACAGTAAGCAAGGACATTTCCGCGTATTTGCTGGAGCCATGTGACTTTATCTTTCTCTAAAGTTGTCAAAACATCCAACTGTATACTGAAATATTTCAAAGAATTAATGCAAAATGTTGATGCAACAGAATTGGGAAGATAGTGTGAACATCTAATTCTACAATTAACGCCCTACCAGAAGAAACCGTCGATATTATGACAGGAAATCGTTTAAAACTGCAGACGTGCGTTAATTCAGCCCTGTGTTTAAACGACAGGCAGGTGACAAGGTCTCGGTAACATACTACGACTCGGGTCGCTAGCTACCTCGACAAAGTGACAAAGCTGGCTAAATTAGATGGAAAGCACGCACAAGCTGTCCTTACCATTTTTCCCGTGTGTTCCTCTGACGGATGCTAGCTGGAAGGTTCGTTTCGGTATCACAATAACAAGGCAGCTAGCTCTCTGCGAAGCTAGCCTGTGCTGCTAGCTTACTCGCTTTCCTGAAGCTAGTCCCTGCTGAATATCCCGCGGAACAGCAAAAATCGGTGTTCGCTTGAGACAGCCGGGCTTTCAGCACACCAAACACCGTGTGTACTGCTTCCCATTCTTTGCTCTATAGCTCACCGCTGCACTAATGAGAAGTATTTTTTCTCGTACAGCCTGGAACAACGTCAATGTCTCCGGGTCCTCCCTCTGCCGACATATCGTCCGCGCCCCCGCACTGCGTAGTGAGAACGTCGCACCGCACCGCCGCCGTCGCGTTATTTTCATAGAACCTGCGCCTGAAAATAGACGTCAGTACGTCGGTGATGCACAGGCTTACGTAATTTACGTAGAGTACAAGCGATTCAGCACAAATCATTAGAGCTTTTTTGCAGCGTTAAGGTACCATAGGAAACGAAAGGTTTGAAACGGAACGTCTGACGTTTTCTTTTTTCTTCTTTCTTTTGTCATGTTTCCAAATGTCCCATTGTAAAGTGTTGAAAAGTCGTAAAAAACTGATCCGTTATTTATGTTGTGTATTTACGAAAACCAAATAATAAACCATCAAGAAAATAGCTTGTTCCAACTCAGGTATCAAAGGTACACCTTTAGTAAGATATTTTATTGGCGTCTGTCATGCAAGTATTGGTACAACTAATACTCTAAAACCTGAAAAAGTCAATATTAATATTGTTTAACTTATATTACCATCAAAATAAGCCCTACTTTTTAATAGACACACATTTTGCTTTGTTCTTTTTTTAAAAAAAATAAAGTTTTCAGCACTTATTTTCAAATCTTTGCTCAAATACACTATTGTGGGCTAATAAAAACATTTAACTGTTACGGTAACAGGGCTAAAATTAGAGTAACGGGGTTGCACAAGATAACAGGTTGAATTGATATATTTCATTTTAGATGTAGAGTCGTGGCATATAACAAATAAATACTCAGAAAAGCAGAATGTTTTATTTTTGTTGGGGTTTTTTTTATGTTTGGAATGTTTGATTTAAGCTGGGAAGCCTCCAAGCCCTCGCCTCACGCTACGCTGAAAAGGATAAACAGAAGAGAATGTTTGATTCATATGTTCGGTCTACCTTTGACTTTTTAAAATATGTTGAACAGTGGTTCAACAATCAGACACAAAATCAGAATAAAAACGT
>NW_005187416.1:2648954-2674459 GCF_000239375.1 Pundamilia nyererei
AAAAAAAATGTTGGTATATTTTTAATGGATATCATTCTTTAGTTTTAGCATAGATGAGATTCGAAAACTAAAACGGCGGCAACGACCCTAACAGTACTTGATATGTATAAAATTATTGACTAATCAAAGCAAATCGAATGCAGAAGAAACTTTGGTGCGATCTCTATCACAGTTTCCAAATATTATTATGTAATTTTTACTCTTTACCTCTCATTATTCTCTCATTATTACGTTTCAACTGTTCCCTGGAACTTTATTTACCTCTTTTTGAATGTAACTTTGGTAATATACTGTCATTGTTATTGATACGTTGCTGTTTATATTTGTTTAAATAAAGTTTTTGGAAAGGAAAAAAAGGCTGCAGCCCATGCTTCTTAGCCTACACACTAGCCCCTTTAGGATTGCTAGTTGTGTCAAGTTAATCGGGGTTAAGCAGAGAGTTTCCGGAAATGGTTGCTTGTCTTTTAAAATAAAGCGCGAAGTTTCCTTTTGGACACAAATTAGGGCACCTCTTACTATTTTTGTAAGAGGACGGTTTCTTGCAATTAGTACAACGGAGTTACATACGAGTCGTAAATAGTCGGAACTGTTCTCAATCGAACTACTACAGAGTTCAGTACTTTTATTTTTGCGGAGCCAAACCGGAAAGGCTTTGCATATTTAAATTGCAATTACGCTGACTTAACGTCGCTGGGCTGTTGGCTAACAACAATGAGGAGTGCTAGCAGTTTAAAGCGTCCTATTACCGTTTACTCGGCTTCTCTAAGGTACAGTACATAAACACGTGTAGCACTTTTAGTAGCATGTTAAAGTATTTGTGATAACTGGTGTGCAGTCTATTAAGTCGACGTGATAATTTCCTTCGAGCGTAGAACAAAGTGAGCATTGCTAATGCTAACGTTAGTGAGCATATCCACTTGCCTTCGTGTCAGCAAACTTACACGTCGGATGTTTTGGAGGTGCGCTTAACGTTAACATTTAAAAAATGCACGTTTGTGTAACTGAATAGGCACGCTGTTTTTTTTTTTTCTTTTTTCAAATATGCGTAAATATTAAAATAAGTCAACGTGTACTTTGTGTCTTTTCCAAAATCCTTTATTAGCCTTGAACTGAAAACATTGTGTTGCATTAAAGTCACTACAGTAAAGAATAAACAAGATAGAAAAACTGTCCAGTGACACTCTAGAGCACTTCGATACATCTGTGTTCGTTAATCCTTTAAATTTTAGCTGTTTGCCATTATTCCAAAGCTTATATATGACATGTAATAGTCTTTTACTTTTTTTGTTCTGTCCAACAGGGTAATCCGTGTGCTCTTTTGTTTTTTGTAGATTTGTGTTAGAGAATTGTAAGGTCATGTTTGTATGCATGGAGCATCCTGACCTTTTCCTTGTTTACTGCCAACTGAAATCTGTGTAATTTATCGTCGAAATGTAGGGCTTTTTTTTTTTTTACTTAAAAACTCTGAATGGAGCCACAGAGGATATTGGAGCCTTATAAAGAAGGCTACACAGCCCATTACTATAAGTCAGCCTATCAACGTTACTAATAGGTGGAGGAAACAAAATTATTTTCCCACATGCGGCTACTCTGCTGCAGCCTAGTTATGCTTATCTGGAACTGTTAGTATTTTCATTATGATAATGCCATTTGTATATAATTTTTGTAAGTGTTATTTTTTTTAATCTATTTATTTTATTACCAACAAAAAATTTTGAAATGCAAAAGTAGCCTATTTTGACAATAAATAAAACGTATAACAACACAATAGCTTTAAAAGTAGTAAAACAAACAAAAAACGACCAGTCTAAGTTTCATTTTGTGGGCTTTTTTTGTTTGTTTTTCTGTTTGTTTTTTGGATTCGTAGTCCATTTCTTCAGGGATTGCTAATTGTTTTGTCAAAGCCACCTGGAGCCACAAGAGCGGGATCAAAGAGACTCATGTGGCTCCAGAGTCGCACTGATTTAGGTCAGCATTGCATGAAATAACTCAGTTGTGTCGTTAAAAACATTTTTATATGAATTTTATGTAAGTGCTGAAATATTACAAATAATGTTTTGTCATACTGGCCCTACTAGCTTTCCATTTATCATTAATATTTTGGATTATACAACTATAAATTATATTAAATTGCCTTAAAAAGGGATCCAATGTAATAAATTTGCCTTTATGAACCCGGCAGAAGCCCTGTAAATGTGCAGTGGGAAGCAATGTTACTGCCCAACTGGAATCAGGAAATTTACACTTGCAATGAATGCATAACATATTGCTGAGTCAGTGAACCTTTTATTAGAGCTGTTAGCATTAGGTTTTTTTTTTGTATATTGACCTACCTTGTGTTTAAAAGAAAGCTGTGTCATTAACCATTATATCCTTTTGCTTTTTTTTAGGTTCTGAACTGTTCATCATTGCAACTTAATGCAGAAAACTCTCATTTTATTGCTTCAAAAGACTATCTGCGTAGTCCTAAATCCCAGTGGAAAACTTGTTAGATGTCAGAAATACTTCAGGTTGTGTAGGGCCTTTTCTGTCTATTCATGTGCTGAGCGTCTACCTTTGTCTTTTCATGAGTTACATTTTACAAGGAAAATCTCTGCATTATCCTCGGTATCCCAAAAGCACAGTCTTCTCCCAAACTATCCTCCCTGGCTTTTCCTGCATCAAAGTTTCTCCAATCAGCCGGATATGGCAGATCAGAGGTTTCTCGTTGAATATGCCAAACGTGGCACAGCAGGATGTAAGAAATGCAAGGACAAAATCCAGAAGGGAATAGTGCGCATAGGCAAAGTTGTGCCAAACCCTTTCAGTGAGTCTGCAGGGGAGATGAAAGAGTGGTACCATGTGAAGTGTATATTCGAAAAGCTGGAAAGAGCCAGAGCCACCACGAAGAAGATCGAGGATATCACCGACCTGGAGGGCTGGGAGGAATTACAGGATGCTGACAAGGAGATCATAAATAAACACGTTTCAGGTACAAAAGCCACTCAAAATGTAAATTTCATATTTTTAAAATGCTTATTATGCAGAAAAATAGTTTTGTATTGTATATTTAAACCCTTCTACTGCTCACAGGCAATATTTAAGCCTTGGCCAAAGGAAAATTTTACCCATTATTGGAATCAGATCAAGCTCATGTGTTCATAAAGTCAACAGTCAGTGAATCTCAGCTGCAGTGCACTTTTGA
The DNA here is from genome assembly GCF_000239375.1 of Pundamilia nyererei. Taxonomy (NCBI): domain Eukaryota; kingdom Metazoa; phylum Chordata; class Actinopteri; order Cichliformes; family Cichlidae; genus Pundamilia; species Pundamilia nyererei. Next base: position 2,652,139 of record NW_005187416.1, read on the forward strand.
TGTGACCTGATCTATTCTTGAAATTTCAATTCACAATCCCGCAAATCAGTTGAAGTGCAGCAGCTGACTGATATACTAGTAGTATTGTGAATACATGTGGGATACTGACATGAAACCAGTGGTGTGGCTCACAACTTCTCGCCCAGTGTCAACTTACTTGTTGTACCCGTACAAATAATTAGATGGCCGTTCAGTGAAGGCATGGCAACATGTTTACTTAATGTTTATCAAGTGAAAGCTGCAATAATGTGTCAAAAATATTTGTCAGTAATTGACTCGCCCATTTATTATATATTTATTTATAGTTAAACTGTCATTAGGGAAAATGAGATTTAATTTGGATTTATGCATCTATATTAAATCTATGCAGGAGCAAACCCCTTTGAAACTCTACGATGTAACCTGATGTATGCCTTCCTGGAAATGTAACTGAACATTATTGTAATTGTGAATTGTTTTGATTTTTTTGTAATTGACTGGAAGACAGTGGATCAACTTGAAGCCAGAAACTCAACAGCTAGCATTTTGGTTGCAGTGCAAAAGAGACACAAGTATAAATGCTGTAAGCAGCGTTGGGTACTTGCGTAGGTTGTGTATAGATTTAGGGCATACATGCAACTTGTGCTTTCTTTGCTTCTCTTGAGGAAAATGATTAATTTCCTGGTTTCCTTGTGTAGGCTGTTAAATGCAGGTTACAGGATAATGAACAAACAGCCATAAAGACTGTAGGCATGCCCTGGCTTATGTATTCATATAGCATTATACAGCAAACTCTTTGATATGTAGTCTTGTGACAGCTAGGTCCCATACACATCACTTATGTGTGATCTCACTAGTATATTGTCAACATTAAATAAGTTAGGGCATCTCAGGTCTTCTTTCTTCTAAATCCACTCGCCTTGTCTTGCAGACTTGATGGCCAAAGTTAATGCAAGTCCAAAAAAGAAGGTGCAGGCCAAGTTGAACACCACCAGTCAGCTGATGGCTCCCCCTGCTGACCCATCTGTCAATGCGCCAAGGAAGTTTTCAGGCTTCACTGGTGAGTTATGTCGAAATTCAAGTCACTCAGGAAAAAAAAAACAGTCCTTATTAATTATTAATTTACACGCGTTAACATGCAAAGAATTCACAAGATAGTCACTAGCAGTTGTGTAAACCAAATACACACATCACTTACATGCTTCTGGGTCTTTTGTATGCATAGAATGAATGTTGTCAACCTGCCAGGGACTGCAGGTGGAAATGAGCCTGTGAGGCTAAATCTGGCAGTTTTCCATAATGGACCTAAATGCATACGTTAATTAAATTAAAACGAAAACACTTTAGAAAAGTAAACAAACTTATGTGGGATCTTTAAAGCGGTTTTCTGTTAGTAGTTTCCCTTTGCAGCTTATAGCTCAATTACAGGTATCCACAAGTCAGCAAACTGAAGCAATAAACAGGTGGAAGCAAAACTGCTTTCATATTCCCAGTGGTGATGTAAGCCACCAGTAATAAACTGGATTGAATAGGCAGGGAAACTCGTGCACTACAGTCTGAGGGCCACGGCCAGAATAGGAATAAAAATAATATGAATGTGGCGTGCTCTGAAAACAATGGTTTCAGCCAGTATCAGTGTTGTAGAGAATTCGGGCTTAAGTACAAAGGCTGACATTTTTCAGAATCCACTCCGGCCCCTTCATAGTGATCAATAAATCATGGTCTCTGCACTGTTCCCCTTCACTCTCCTCACAGCAACAAAGGCTGGCAGTTCTAGCAGCAGCCCTGGGGCGTCCTCTTCCCCTGCCAAAGCCAGCCAAGGCAGCGCGCTGTCCACCCAGCTCTGTGACCCCCAGCACAAAGACTGCCTCTTCAGAGAGTTTCGCAAGCTCTGTGCCATGGTGGCCGAAAACAACAGCTACAATACAAAGACGCAGATTATTGAAAAGTTCCTCAGGAAGGGCACAAGTGGAGGTAGCTGTCTCTCTCTTATTTTTTTCTACCTTTTTCTGTATATAGACAAAATCCAGCACGTCATCTTTACATTTCTGTGAACTTTCTCCTTTGTCTTCCACCCTAGATAAGTTCCACGGCGATCTTTACCTGACTGTGAAATTGCTCCTGCCGGGTGTTGTGAAAAGCGTCTACAACCTCAATGACAAGCAGATTGTAAAACTCTTCAGCCGCATATTCAGGAGCAACCAGGATGACATGGTGCGCGATCTGGAGCAGGTCTGTCGTCCATAAATCGTCACTCTTACAGTATTTCGGTGTTCGAAGTGGACAGACCCTTAACACGAACGCAGAATTACAGGCTCTTGACATCGTGTCTGTTTTTGTTTCGTTTTTCCTTTTAAGGGTGACGTGTCTGAGACGGTGAGGATGTTCTTTGATGAGAGTAAATCATTTCCCCCAGCTGCCAAAAGTCTCCTTACCATCCAGGAAGTGGACGCATCCCTGACCCGACTTTCCCAGCTGACGAAGGAGGATGAGCAGCAGAACGAGCTGGAGGATATTGCCAAAAAGTAATAAAACACATAATAATTTTTTATATCAGTCAGGCTGAGTGTTAAAATGTTAAAAGATATGGTAATTCTTACAAATAACCCCAATAAGGCTGACCTTGGTGTTTGTAGCTGCACCTCTCCACGTGACGTCTTTGCTTTACTGCCTGTGAAAGTTCCGATAGCTCCGTAGAAGCAGGAAGACGTACTTAGAGGTTCCATTTTCCAGTATTTATGGTACAATTATTTCCTTCCACTTATTATTTTTTTTCTTATGGCTTTTTCTATTGCCTGCATTTGTGTACTTTTCCCTCCTTTCTCGATTGCCTGCCTCGGGCATGTCTAACACAAACGCGTACATTATCCCAACATCTTTATTTGACATTCTCCCCTCCGCTGCAGCAGACACCAGGCTATGTTTGTTTGTCATAAATTGCATCTTGCAAGCTGTAAACAGACATGGACATTATTTTTTTGCTGTACCAACTAAAGGGTTTGCTAGCATACTATAACATTAATAGGGCAAAGCAAGTAAAGTGAACTTGCAGTGCTCAAGTGTTCGTCTTTCAGCTGCCTCTAACGAAGCAGGTTCTTTCTGAGGTGTGTGCAGCTTCCATTATTCACTTTAAGGCATTTTAATCCAATCATTTTATATTTGTCATTTGTTTGCTTTTAGATTTCGTCTTCCCAAAATGTTGTAATGCTTCAGAATTTGCTTCACAGTAATAGTCTGAATTTTCCCTTCCCTACAGATGCACCAGTAATGACCTGAAATGCATCGTTCGCCTAATTAAGCACGATTTGAAGATGAACGCTGGTGCTAAACACGTGTAAGTATCTTTGGATTATTTAGTTATTCTCTTTGAACATGACAGAGGCAGGTTTATTTTACGCAAAGATGGAAAGTCTGAATAGTGAGGCAGTTGCTTTAAAGCTGCATTAAATCTGCATTCTCTCAAATGACCAGAAGAGGGCAGCTCCTGCGGATTCAAAAAGTCACCGTGAAGAAGGTTATGGAAAAACTACCCTGTGACTCCCATCATCTGTGTTTCTGTTCTTAATCTCTCATTTCAATTCATTTTGATCACAGTAACATCATTTTTGTAAATTATGGTCCTCATTAGAGAGAAAAAAAGGACAAAAAAAAGTGCACACCAGGATTTTTGTGGCTGTTGGGCAACGTTATGGTGACTATGACCATCTTGTCTGTGTAATTTATGATCTTTACCAACCTTTCATTCTTTGTGGTCATAAATTATACATTTCAGGTAAAGATATGTGGGCTTCTGTAAAAATAAACGTAATAAATCAAGGCTACAGATGCACTGAAAAAGCATGATCCTTGATCCTACAATGAGGGCATCTGTTAGGCACTGTTATGCTGCGTGAAGGCATTTAGAGAGCAGGGGTGCGCAGTAATGACAAACTGGGACTGTTGTGAAGGACTTTACCAGTAATTTATAAAGAGACAAAATTAATATTGAGCAGAATTGAGTTCAGCTTATTGCTCGTCCCTGCCCTAGAGAGAAAGGACACTGCTGTGTTTTCTCAGTCAGATGCAGGCTGACCATCATGTGATCTGTGATTTTTATTTTTTTTAATAGCAGCCTGTCATTGTTGCCTCTTTATGCAGCTTGGATGCAGTGGATCCAAACGCTTACGATGCGTTCAAGGCCTCGCGTAATCTGGGAGACGTGATTGAAAGGGTGTTAAAGAATCAGCAGGAGGCGTCCAATGGTTCAGGACCTAAGAAACTCCTCACTATCGAGGCCTCACTTATGACCCCCGTCCAGCCCATGTTGGTAAGGATTCCTAATAAAAAGTGTCAAATTATACAGTACAGATGCACATACACACGGTGTTTGTCTGCTTTTAATCTCCGAGTCTTCATGTGAATGCAAAGCTGAGGTGTTTGAACCAGTGATGTAAAAAAAAAAAAAAGAAAGAAGAAGAAGCAGTCACATTTAAAAACTATGTGAGCTAATTCAACTTAATTAACTCAATTAGGGAATAGAGGGTGTCTGTCATCTGACCTTTCTGACCTCATAAATCACACGAGACACACATGCACAGTACAAAATTAAAATATTTACATAAGTATTAGGATACTTTTCCCCAAGCAATGGCCTCATTTATTTTGCCGATTTATTACACATGTCAGGGGACGGGACGGATGTTACCTGTGAAAATAAACCAGGATATAAATTAGGGATACAGACACGGTAACAAATTAAAAGGAAAAGTTAACCCCTGACCCCGGTGTGTGTTAGAGGGAAGTGACGCTACAGAGGAATATAAAGTTGCCTGGAGTGATCACCTTTAACCTGTGAGGAAGCAGCTCTAGCCTGGTGGGAGTGGTCTATAAGAGGATTGGGTTAATCAGGGGTTTGATGAAAATGATGTGGATCCTGTGCTGCAGCATTCACAGCCTTCAGATGTCAGCCTAACTGAACACCAGAATATGGTCACTGTGGCGTACTTTGGTCAAAGGCAGTGAAGTCGTCGTAGCGCATTTCGGTACTTCCATGTTTCTCTTTAAAATAGTCTAGACAAACATCTTGTTTGTAGACTGAGCTCTGAGCATGCCTCAAGGCTTCTGCAGCAGTAAATCTTGCAACTCGTACTTTTGTTTGCCGTGGTTCACTGCAAAAACATCACAATGTAGTGATCAGAGGTGTTAAATCTGATGTGTGCTCAAAGGCTTTGTGCAGTTGTGTATGCAAGGAAAAGATGTGGATTACAGAAAATCCTCAGTTTAGAAGGTCAGCTCTTCTGTCTGTCGTCATTCATCCTGAGCAAAAGTACTTTTCTGTGCAGCGGTCGTTAAGATGGCCATACATCAAGTCTAAACAAAGCAGTCCCAACTTCACACATTCACTGAGAGAACGACTGGCTATTCAGCTGAGTTACTCTGTCTGTTTGTAGCCTGCTTAAAGATTTAGCATGAGCCAAAATTTACTTTATGTTAAGTTAAAATGTCTGAATATTTAGAGAATATATTGTTTTTTTTGATGGTTTGTTACTCGACAGCCAGACACGCAGCAGCTGGATCCTACAGATAACTCTGCACTGCAGACACGTAACTGTCCCCAACCCATCCTGAAGTGCAAATATTAATTCAGCATGATTTAAAATGTGTTTTACAGACCATTAAATTGCACATTACACAGCGGCCCTTTAATTACACCAAATAAAAGAAAATGGAAATGCGCTGCAGCTATCCACGCATCGCATTTTAGGTTACAAATGATTAGCACAGGCCGTTCTCTAACGATCCACAGGCGAGCAACTTCGGTGTTATTAGTTTTAACTTTGTTCTCCTAACATGAGCTGGCAGAAGATGAAGCGCTAGATCGTCTTTCAGTGGATACAAAATAGTCATTTAGGTTGGTGTTGTGTAAATGAGCAGTCACTTTGAAGCCATGGCAGTAATAAATAAATTTTGGCCATCTTCTGTCTGTCCACATCATGTAGTTGCCTGCAAAACTTCCTAATGATTAAAGAAATTCAAGGTTTTCTAATGAACCAGGTGTGCTGCTGAGGTTCCCAGCAACAGAAACCCTGAAAGATCCCAGGAGGAGACTTAAATGTCACCGTTTGCCCTCTTTTTGGCGTATACTGACATAAACTTAAGTTTTACAAAATTTCATCACCCTCGTGGTTTCGAACTTGGTGATTCTCACTGCATGTTTTTATTAATGGTCTCATATTGTGAAGGAAATTGTTGAATCTACTGTTAATCCTACATGATTGATGACCTTTTTTTTCTTGTTTGTCTTCTTAAATTGGATCAACCTTAGGAAACCTTTCATGAAAAGTAAGTTCACATAAAGCAATTAGAACTTCAGAAACGATTGTTTCCTTGTTGTGGTTTCAGGCGGAGGCGTGTAAATCCATCGAGTACGCCATGAAGAAATGCCCCAACGGGATGTACTCGGAGATCAAGTACGATGGCGAGCGCGTGCAGGTCCACAAGAACGGAGACAACTTCAGCTACTTCAGTCGCAGCCTCAAACCAGTGCTGCCTCACAAAGTCAGTCTTATCGCGCACATGCACAGACAGCACAGATGCAAATGTGCGGGCTCCCGGTCCGTGAAGCTATTTACTGATTAAAGTAACAATGCTCATCAGGATGCAGTGTGTTCAGGTTTGCCCCGGCAGGATTAGCAGCTTAAAGGTATTTTCCCAGCGTGAAATTCAGACATTTCCCACAGTGATTTTCCAGCATTTGCTTTCTCAGCATGATGCACAGAGACTTAAACGTGCAGGAATAACTAGCTCTGCATCATGTTCATTAGCCTTTTGAAATTGCTTCGGTGCACACAAAACGCACTTCACAACAATCATAAAGAAGAGGATGCCAAGCATGGCACAAGTTGGAAAAAGCCATGTAGCTCTTGTGCGTGATGTATACACACCATATTTTTCCAGGCTTCTCACGTGGAAGTGCAGCCTATGCTTTCTGAGGCATTTTAAAGCCTGGTACTTGTTTTTATGGTGTCTGCGGTCCACTTTTAGTCCTCTAGCCTGAAGGCTTCAGACATTTTGTCTTGAGTGACCGTCTTGTCATTGCAGCCCATCAGCCAAATGGCTAATTATGCAGCCTCAGCCGCTGTAATTAGGCAATTTATGTTAATGCTAGGTTAACATTCTGTGGGGGTGGGAATGGAGTCTAATTACAACAGTCCAAGGTACCTAATGTTCTTTATTCTGATGAATGATAACGGCGGAGAACTGTTTAGATCATCCCCCACAGTGTTATAAAAGAGGATGGTGGGTACAAGCCTGAACCACGAGCATCAAATGTCTCATTTGATCTTTGCTTTTTAAAACATTTTTTGGTTGAAAATAATGCACTTTATTAATGAAACCTATTGTTTTTACAGGTTTGTGCTTGTTGTAATAGTTGTTGTTGTCACATGGTATTTGTTTCCACTCAGTAACTGAGCTCCCTGTGTGTGTCTGTGTTGATGTTTCAGGTGGCCCATTTCAAAGAATACATCCCTCAGGCTTTTCCTGGTGGCCACAGCATGATACTGGATGCTGAAGTCCTCCTAATTGACACAAAGACCAGTAAACCCCTGCCCTTCGGGACCTTGGGTGTACACAAGGTGAGAACACTGCAGCCACTTCATGCTCTTTGTTTTGTCACACAGCTTTTTTTACTTTCTCCCTCTTGGCTTTCTTGTCACCCCACAAACCTTCCTCTCCTCTCCTCTCCCTTCAGAAAGCAGCCTTTCAAGACGCCAAGGTGTGCCTTTTTGTTTTCGACTGCATCTACTTCAATGGTGTGAGTCTCATGGAGAGGTAATGCTCTTTCAATCCATCCTTTGTCTCAGAAATGACTTTGCACTTCACTGTGCAGAGTAACCCCTTATGGGGATGATGCAAGCATGTCGTTTTTAACATTAATAGGCTGCTCTGTCCTTGTGGTTTGCTCACTCGCTGTTATGTGGTTAATTTGTGGTTTTATGGAAAGATTTCACTTTATTTGCAGTCCTTTTTTTCTAACGAAAGAAAATAATAACTTATTATCAGTACTCGAGCTTGTATGTCTGGAACAGGGGGACTTTGAAATGATTAATGAAGGACACTGAGGACCAGTCTTCAGCATCTAGTGACCTTCAAATTCACATCCACTTGAGCAAGAGTAGTTCATGTAACAGGGTGTCTGAGGATCCTTAAAAATCAAAATTAATTTATGCAAACCTCAGAACCAGAATCACATTTATTTCCAAGTGTTAACACAAACAAGTAATGTGACTTTGTGTAACAGTGGTGCAAAAGAATAATATATAACGGCTACTTTCAGCTGCTCCCTTATTGTATCGAAGGTAGCTGTAGAGCAGGTCATGTACTAATCGGAAGGTTGGGGATTGATCCCTGCTTCAGTCTGCATGCCTAAGTATCCTCATACAAGATGCTGAGCCCCAGTTTGCTGTCCAGTATGTTCATCCAAGTATAAATGTGAGTGAATGTTTGATACAAAAGCACAAAATCATGCTTGTTGTGTGCTCAGGTAGTTTGATTTGGTACATACTTTTTTTTATGCCTTCCACAAATGGATTTTTCTTCCTCGCAGGAACGAACCAGAGATCTTCAATTTGTTGGACAAATACTTAAGCTGTTCTTCTATAGAGGCACTATGAGAATATATAAATATAAATTTTCAAATGTATATGGAGTGCAGTGGAGTCCAATGTGCAAATGTTAATGGGTTGAATAAGCATAATGGTGTGTTAATGGAAAACAGTGATTATAAAGTGAATCAGTGGAGGAGGCTTTGTTGAGCAGTTCCGCTGCAGATGGAAAGAAGCTGCTGTTTGAATGCAGTGAAGTATTGATCCCGTTGGGTTTGCAGCTTCCTGCCAGAGGGGAGTGACTCAAAAACTTTATGTCCAGGGTGAAGCCTAAACCATCCACTTCACTGGGCACGGAGCCATGGGCCTCTCTCTTCTATGCAAACTTCAGTTCTTTACTTTAATGATCCGGCTTCAAATGTTCCTTTTTGATAAATCTTAGAGTTATGGCTTGATCAAGTGACCTTGAATCCTTTCTTAGTTATGCTCCTATGGGCACTGACTACTGGGGGACTTCCCAGAATGCACTGAGCACTTCTCCAATACTCCCTCCTGCCAGAGGGGCTTGGCTCCAGAATCTGATTGCCTGGCATCAGAGAGTTCATAAAAAGGGACCTTTTATAAGTCATAACTAGCTTTGACTAATCACCTCTCTCTCATGGTGATATGAGCCCCGTGAGTTTACCCACAATGCACTTTTTTAATGCCCTCCTGTGTATTATCAGACAACAGATTAAACATCCAGACTTCCAGTGCTTATTTCCTCTAACTGTATGTAATATAAGTTAAACGGTGAAGTTTTCCTATTAAAATTGTGACACATGTAATGATATTTATGCTCAGAGTTGCTCATAGAAATAATGGTATAAAGTATAAAGTTGATTTACACAGAGCTTAACTGTGTTTTCCACTCCTGAGAATTTCGTTGTACTTACTAAACTTATGAAGTTACTCTCAAAAAGTGCTGCACCCACCCTTAGATAATTCAAAGGCCTGTAACTGAGTGTTTTCGTAGTATAAAGGTAAAACTTTGAATGCCTTTATTGAATATACTTAAAGTTAAAAGAAGAAGCTTCTTTCAGCCGCTCCCTTATTCACAATGGACCGCCACAGCATAGGTGGGCATATTTTGTTTTGGCCGATTTTATCTGGTATCCTAAAAATGACTGTACCAAAACATTGGCTGATTCTGTGGGGCTCAGCTGGGAGGCACTAATTGATTCTTTGTGGAATAACCCAGCAGCACAGCAGATCAGGTGAGGACTATAAAGAGCAAAAATGTGGAGGTGGGGATGCAGCAGAGGATTTTACCCGTGCGAGTGGAGTTTGAATCTCAGGCAAAGCCAGAAGTTTACAAACTTTTAGAGCACTGCGGAGAGAAAACGGGGATTTTCACGTGTCCGCTGGCTTTCTGTCTTCTTCAGGCCTCTGTGTGAACGCAGGAAGTTCCTGCATGACAACATGGTTGAAGTCCCCAACAGGATCCTGTTCTCAGAGATGAAGCACGTCACCGTAAGTATAACTGTGAATGCGTCTTTGTGCTGTATGCGTACACATGGTAAAAACGTGTGCGTCTGTGTCAGAGAGCAGGGGATCTGGCGGATATGATAACTCGTGTCATCAGGGAGGGACTTGAAGGTCTGGTGCTAAAAGACGTAAAGGTGAGTTGGTTCATTGATGACGGCGTTTGGTAATCAGATTTATTTACTGTTCAATTTCTCAAGTTATGCTTAAACTGTACGTGTAGCTGAAACATTGCGATGATGAGGCTTTATATCTGCGTGTCTCAGAGCACCTATGAGCCGGGGAAGCGCCACTGGCTGAAAGTAAAGAAGGACTATTTGAATGAAGGGGCGATGGCAGACACAGCTGACCTGGTGGTGCTGGGAGCCTTCTACGGGAAAGGCTCAAACGGTCTGTAAAGCCTTAACCATCTGCTTCATTAGGCATGGAGTCTTTTCCCATTCTTGATGCTTTATTTTATTCACCCTGACAATTCTGTTTCGCCATAAAATGAGGTGATTTAAGCCATTTTCACACATTTAATGGATCACTGAACTATAGACATTACCCAACAAAAGCACATGTGGGAATGCAAAGACCTCGTTGCACTATACTATCCAAATAGAGCACTTTTCTCTGGTTTATTTGTGATTTTTACATGTTTTAAAAGTAGAATGGAGGCAGAGCCTAAAGCTGTCAGGGCCTCTCTGTTCTGTGGAAGCTCCAGCTTGTGTTCAGGAGACAGATACCATCTTTACTTTAATGATTCGGCTTCAAATGTTCCTTTTTGATAAAGCTTACAGTTATGGCTGGATCAGGTGACCCTCAACTATTCCTTAGTTATGGACATTTCCCATAATGCACCGAGCACTTCTCCAGTCACCCCTTTTCTCTCCTGGTGTGGTTAAATGCCGCTACTGCACGCCGTTAACTTTTGACTGATTTCTCTTTATTTTGTGGCCTCTTTCTGTGCTCTTTTTGTTTTACGCCCTCTTGTGGTGGATAGCTGTTCCTGCTTCCTGTTAAAGGGGATTTCTTTGTTCCTACTGTCACCAAGTACAGGCTTATACTGGGTTGTCTGGGCTGTAGTCTTTATCTTCCAGTACGATAGCCCACTGAGACAACTGCTGTTGTGAATTGGAACTACAAAAATAGAATTGAACTGAACTGAAATGAAATGTCTGACGCAGTCAGGACATTAAAGGCCTTTAACAAAGTGACATCTGATTGCGATGATCTGTGCAGTGCGAGTACAGCGTGTGTGTAATAGTCCAGTTAGTCCACACACGCTTCAGTCAGGCAGCTACTTCTGTTGAACAATTTTTTTCCAGCAGTGAGAATTAGTCTGATGCGAAATCTCTCCTGCTGTGTGCTGCAGGGGAAAAAGGACAGCTTCAGATGATTTCCTGACTGTATTCTCCAGACATTTGTTGGAGTTCATGTATGAAAACAGCTTTGAACGGTTAAGACAGTTTTACTTTTGCCCCCAACTTTTAATGTTGCTGTGAAAGACGGGGTCAAGCCTTCTGCAGGTGTGACACTTCACGTTCAGCCACAAAGCGAAAATATAAATACACGATTCTTGCATGTATTATGTTTAGATAGGATGATGAAATTAACAAGACAGCTCCGTTACTCTGGGAAAACATAACCAAATTGGAGGATTTCATATGAAAAATGTGCAGATACAGGCTGTTACATAAGGAGAAGATGCCAATGGGTGAAATAGAGAAGCAGGTGAGATTTGAAGCAGGGGCCATTGAGGAGGCTGGCTAATGAGTGTGCAACAACATAACAAACACAACGAGAAAGGTACAAGTTTTCAAAGCGTGCTTAATGAAACAACTCGTGTAGTTGAAAACGAGCTAATAGAGCAGAAACAATAAATCAGATGAAACGCTTGTCGTAGGAGGCTGTAGGAAGTGAGTGGGAAGGAGAAAAAAAGATAATTTGAAGAGGCAGGTTTTGAGAAGTCGGTGCTGGTGGAGAGACTATTCTGTGGGAAGCAGTTCTCCTAATGCTTGCGCGTCTTCTTCTACCCACCAGGGGGCATCATGTCCAGTTTTCTAATGGGCTGTTACGACCCAGACTCCAAGAAATGGTGCACAGTCACCAAGTGCTCCGGAGGCTACGACGACGCCATGTTGGCCAGGCTCCAGAAAGAGCTGGATGTGATCAAAATCAGCAAGGTCAGAGAGAATCCACTTAGAGGTTAACCAGGAATATTGAGCTGATATCATAAAATTGAAAATTAATCTTTTGTGTGTCTGTGTGTGTTTGTGTCTTAATGTAGGAGCCAAGCAAAATCCCTAGCTGGTTGAAAATCATCAAGAACTATTATCCAGATTTCATTATCCGCGATCCTGAGGTGAGATGTCACTACTCAGCACATTTGGATTTCCCAGCGGGCCTGTTCACGCAGAGCACAGTTGTATATCTGGATACTGCACACCCTTTGAATGAAATTAGAAGTTGAAAGCGTCTCTTGCGTGTATCCACAGGAATTCCTTTAAATGAATTACCCCCAAAAAGCGCCGAGATAATGACGGGCTCTGAGATGGGAGGTGTTTTTAATGCATGCAGTGACCCTTTGTGGCTTTTATATATGATTATGTGTTTCCTGTGCTACAGAAAGCACCTGTGTGGGAGATCACAGGCGCAGAGTTTTCCAAATCGGAAATGCACACCGCTGATGGCATCTCCATCCGCTTCCCCCGCATGACGAGAATCCGCGATGACAAGGACTGGAAGAGCGCCACCAACTTGCACCAGCTTAAAGTAGGATATCAGCGTTTTTGATTTGTAGTGCTTGAGAAAGAATTAGCCGCTGCTCAGTGATGAAGTTTTATTGAGACGGCACAAAAGACGTTTTAGAAATCAGCCATTCATTTAAAACTGAGGCGTATCTTCTAGGGATGCTTGTTGCTAATTGCTTTCTATTGTAAAATATGATGGGGGGAAAAATGGGAGGATGTGTAGTAATACAGGTGACGGGAGGAATGAAATAATTAATCCCACTGTTAAACAAAGCACCCAGGGGGACAGCATGAAGTATGATTGAAACGGCGGGGAGGAGGAGCAAATTTGCAGTCTTCCCGCGAGTATTGACGGATGAGTTGAAATATTGGCCGAGGCAGTAAAACATGCCTGGGCTTAATTATTTGAATCCAGCACGGGTCTTCAATCTCCACTGACACAGAACATTACATCTCTTGGCCGAAGCCCATGTTGTCATTTCATCACTCTGCACAGGAGCTGTACCGCATATCGAAGGAGAACTGCGACTTCAAAGTGACAGCAGGTCCGTCTACATCCAACGATGACAAGGGCTCATCGGGGGGGGACAGCGGAGGAAGCTCGCCATCGTCCTCCTCCAACAAAGGCGCTCCGCCCAAGAAGACGAGTAAGTTCACAAGTCACGTACATAAAGGGAAATTACATTGTTGTTGTGTGTCCGGATTTACCTAAGATTAGGTTTGAGTTACACTTAATACTTTAAAAAGTGAAGATTCAAATGACCAGTAAATTATCAGTAAATTCATAACCTTGTATTTGAGGCAGAATAGGTATTGTTAAAATGTTTGAGGCCTCGTTGTTTCATTCTAACTGGGTTAAAGTTTAGCATCTTTGCACACACAAGAAGTAAAACCCTCCAGTTATGATCGAGGTGATGCTTTGACTGTGTCTGCAACACAATGTGCAGAATATGCACTGAGCTTGTTGACAGTCTGGCCTGAGACTGAGGAGGGACCCTGAGATTTCAAATGAATCGCTTTCAACTTGCAGGCGTCTCTGCCCTTCCTGGAAACACCCACATAAAGAAAAAGTAGTCTCCATCATGCAGATGTTTATTTAAGAAAATTCCATAAATGCATATGTGAGATTTTAAGATTTATCTGCAGGTTAGTGGACATTTATTAGAGCATTGCTTTTTTTTTTCCCCCCTGAAGATAAAAATTTTTTTTTTAAACCAGTAAATTGTTTTCCACCAGTGATAATAGAATTTTACACATAAACCAAACACTCCTGCCTAGATTCCGCATGTTTGCTCGCATTGTGCAAAACTTTATTTATGCAACTAAACACAACATTTCAGAAACTTCTAATACAGGAAATATTTCTTATCGTAACTAATCAACTGCAGTAATTTAATAGTGATATCTAAGAGTAAAGTAACTCTGTTCACCTTTAATGTCTCTACTTAAAGAAGCAGGCTCACACAGATATGTTCATATGCATGTCCTTTATTCTAGACATTGGTTCATAATTCAAGTTAATATAATGCAGAAATAAATTTGTGGACACTTTAAAATGACCCCAGTGCTGCAAATGCTGCTTTGTTATAAGTGTAATCAATAACATGCACTCTGCAGGCAGCAGCACTCCACCCAAAGCCAAGGCGGTGAAATCCCAGCCTCGCACTCCCAGCTCAGACGCACCCAGTGCTAAGAAGGTAATGTTCTTTTCTTTAATGTAGCACATGAGATGTAAAGTTTCATCGTTACAGAACACGAGAATTGCACAAACCCAAAGCTGCAGTGATGACCTAACGTTAGACTGTTTCTTATCAGGTGAAGAAGAGCGAGAGTGTCCACAGCAACGGACAAACTAAAGCAAAAGCTACCTCACAAAAACTGGAGCCAAGGAATGACAAGGTTAGTAACACAACGTGTGTTTAAATGTGTTCTGTGGACGCAGTTAATGCGAAGAAACAGATGCTATTTAGGATTATTAAACTAAATCCATCTTTAAGTTTGTTTTAAGGTCTGACAATCATAAAACAAACTGTTTGTTAAAAGCTGTAATCCTGTTCTAAAATTAGTGCATCAGTGCGTTGTTTATGGCTTTGACAGGTTATAGATTACAACACTCAGAGGCCAGCTGACTAATAAAATCTTGACAGTTTTAAAACTTTTTTCTCGTTTTCAGTACAGTGTTAAAGATACAAATATTCCAAATTTGGCGGTTTAGTGGCTCTTTATATTTGCAACTCTGGTAACTGCTGTCAAAGGACAGAAACAGGAACAGGCAGGGGAACGTTTAACCAGCTTATGGACTGTTTTTGAAGCTAGAATTATGCCAATAATTCCCAATTTCTGAAGAAAAGTTTACATGTACAATGTTGCGTATATGAGGTCATTAACTGAACCAGGTCAACAGGCCGGTTGGTGCTGAGTATTGGCCGAGCAGCCGCTGTGATTGTTAGATCCAACTTGAATGTTTATTCACATCCTGGTCTGACCTTTACAGAGTTTGTCTTCACTCTGTGAAATGTGGCCACCTCACTAACACCATTCCACTATCTCAAGCAATCACAAGCGGAAACTGGCTGTTTGTTCCTTAATTACTGCCACAATAGTTTATATTTCAACAAGGCCTGGGTGTGCATCCTTTAATGCAGGTGTCCCCTGTGAGACTGCAACAAATTCAGAGTTTGTAAATTCTTCTTTGGACGTGAAGAGATTCTGTTAAGGTTTACTGACTGTTAGAGTTGGACTGATATTAATCACAGACTGAGCTCTACAAAGCCTTTTTATGTCTTTATATCAAATAGTCTTTTTCTTCATTTCCATCAGTGACTTGGTAATATTACACAGCCTGAACAGTGCAGAAAAGCAGAGCACTTTGCTCCCTTGAATGTAGGGAAAGTATCGTTGCAGGGTGTCTGTTCTGCTGACCTCACTGTTTTCCCCGTAGACGCTGCTGGACATCTTCAGCGGCGTGAAGCTTTTCCTGCCCGACTCGGTGCAGGACTTTAACAAGCTGAGGCGATACTTCGTGGCGTACGACGGGGACCTCGTGCCAGACTACGACGCAGCCTCCGCCACGCACACGCTGGCCGAACCCGAAGAACAGAGCCAGGCTCAGAAAGTGACCCCCAGCTGGATCTGGGAATGTATCCGCAAGAGGCGTGTCGTAGCTCCCTGTTAATAAAAGAGGAGGAAACTACATTTTATACACTGCTTTCAGCCAGCCATGAACTGCTGGTTTTCTGGTGATGTTATTTGTTCAGAGGGCAGCTCTAAGTTTGGGGATGTTACCGTGACTGTCTATGTTTTCAAATGCCACTGCTCTCAGGTCATTTTAATTTATTCTTTTTGAACCTTTCTACTCATGCAGACCAACAGATGCAACACACATTTAGGTTGGAGGTGGAGTGCTAGATTAGTCTATGATTATATGAGGTGTAGAATATTTTGTAACAATGTAGAATATAGCCTCTAAATCATGAGTAACGTACAGTTTGACACTGATTTTACACACAAGTCTAGGATATGAACCAGTTTTGTTTTTTTTAAATAAGCATCAAGCAATACTTTCGACTGCCTGAAGAACACTCTGATATTAAAGCTCAGCTCCTGCACTGAAAACAAACAAATCTGTCTGCCATTAGGAATAAACAAACCTGACAAAGACAATAAAAATGTCCCTGTAACATCATTCCAGCGTGTCTCATTGTCATCGGTTTGTGTTTGGAGCATCGCACTGATTTGCATTGGAGCCACTTGCAATAAAAGCTGTGGTGTCACAGAGATGAATGGCATAAATGCTGGCCTCCGAAGCTACAAGTTATGAACATGCGCGAATCTCCGGAGAGCTCTGCTTGTGCCAGATTTCCCCAAAACCATATGGAGAGAATTTGTTTGAAAAAGGCGTTGCTCCAGCTAAACCAAATACATTTCCCTTTCTCGATCGTGAGACTCCTTGTATGATCCAGTGAAATGCTGAGAGGTTTTTCCCCTTCAGCCTGCTGCATCAGAATGGCTTTCAGGGATAATTCAGATTTGCCTTTTTCATCCGTGGGATACTTCAGGCTATGAGGTGGCTTTAATTAAATGTTCGAACGTATTCACACTCTGAGAAGAATTCGCATGAGCCTACCCAGCTATGCCTGAAAGAAACACGAGAAAAGCCTTTATATTCCTCCCGATTTTCCAACAGGTAAGAATAAAATCTCAGGCCAGTATGCCAAAGCTGCAGCTGACGACTGACAGAGCATGACGCCGGCAGTATCTAAATAGGTCAATTTTGAAGCTAATAACTGTGGCGACCGTTTTTAATTGGAATAAAGTTTAGTTATCGCTTGAATGCTAGCAGAGTACTTCAAAAAGACATTTTCTCCCAAATTCGACCCAGAAACATGCGTGTACCTTTGGTGTGACATTTATGCAGAGGATTACAGCTGCTCTCATCAGGAATCCGTCTCACCCAGTTTCCTCTTTCCCGAGGACCCTTTTTCTGAGCGACTCCACCACTGCAAGTCAAATTCCTCTTTGATGTGACAAGGCTAAGAAACAGAGCACATGACAGTTGATTTAGACCTAGTTAAACACAACGCTGCCACAATATTAAATATTCACTGGCTCGGTTCATTCTGAAGCTGCTTTGTTTCCGCTGACGACCGTCTTTTATAACTCCGGAGCAGAAAATGCAGAGTGAATTTCCTCCCATTATTTTTAACAAAATGTTGGTTTAAAAGATCTTTGATGTCGAAGGAATATCAGTGATTAAACCCGAGAGGATACGTTCAAACTAAAATGCTATCAAATCAAATTCAGTTGTGAAATGAAAGTAATCCCCACTGAGACATGTTTTAGTGCAGTTTCAGAAATAATCTGCATTTACTAACAAACACAGGCCTGTGTCTGAAAATTACAGTGAAAATCCCACTGAAGAAGACCAAAGGTGAACTCATATGGTGCTGGGAAAAAAAAAGGGATGAACTAAGTGAACATCCAAAAAGTCTGAAAAATGAGTTGACCTGTCATGGCTTCCATAACAGACCAACTCATTTCTCATGGTGGATGAACTTAAGAAATCGTTGTTTAAATTACTTAAAACAAGAATTGGGCACAAGACTGAATTTATTTTGAATCTTTGCTTGGTGGTGGTAGCATCATGCCCTGTTTTGCTGCCAGTGCTACTCGCACATTGCAGTGGATGGAATAATGAAGGAAAACTACCTCCAAATTCCTCAACAGCACCTCAGATCAGCAGCTAGACAGATGAAACTTTATGTAGAATTGGGATCAACACAATGACCCCAAACAAACATCAAAACTGGTTTTGGAATGGATAAAGCAACATTACGTTACTGGAATAGCCTTCCCAGTTTAAATACAGGAGGAGTGTGGACGCTAAGCATAAATGTAAGTGATCCTTATCCCCACTAATAGGTTTCTCCTTTGCCCATGCTCCTCTTCTCCAGAAATTTTACTCAAATCTGATCTGGTAGTGTTTTTAATCTCGAAGACAAACAAACGGAAAACGTTCCTCGCCTTGGCTCGTGTCTCGGCGGAGCAATAAAACATGTCTTTATCAAACCAGACCGGTTCTTAAAAGGGCAAACACGACTTCAAAGTCTCCATTTTAACAAGATGTTTTGACAACAACGAAACCCCTCGACAGAATCAACACTGAGCTGGTTGCTCTGCAAGTTAATGCTGCTCCTTGTACCTGTCTGGAAGACTTGATCAGCTTTGCAGAGCGCAGACTGGGCTGGCTGACAGCCGCCGCCTTCTCTACTCGCTCCAGCAGGATCCTGGTTCTCGGGATGTGACTCCACGAAACGCCGAGGCCGGGCTGCACTTCCCCGCTGCCACTTCTCGTTACATGGTTTGTTACCTGTGGGCCCAGACACCATCGTGTTAGTTTCTTCCCTCACTCTCAGGAGATTATCGCACCATGCTTTGGTACAGCTTCCCACGCGTAACACAAGCTTTAGAAGACAGAAGATATAAGTGGGACAAGCAGATCGTCCCACTTTCATTGAAATGGGACATCATCAGGCTACCAAATTATCTTTATCTCCCTTCAAATAACTTCATCACTTGAGGTGAAGATCAGTTTTCTTTGGTGCATGCTTTTTAAACGTGCATACTCCTTTTTTAAAACATAATTAAAACCTGCAGTTCACTAAACAGGGTTGATATGACTTTAAAACTATTTTTTTGAATTATTATAATCCTATTTATTAACCCAAAAAAGCAGTAAAATGTTTAGTTTTCTCAGAAAGAATAACAAGAAGTAGTTTGTGTAGACTTTAGATTGACACTGGAAGTGCATCTTGCATTTAGAGCAGCACACATCAAAGACTGAGTCATCCGTACCAAAGCAGCAACGTTGAAGTCCTTTGCCATCGTCTTAAGAGCTCCTGCCACTTGTATCATCAAGGACATGCCTGGAGGCAAAGGAAGTTGTAGAGAGGTTAGTTCATGTACAGAATACTCTCAGGCTCTGTCGCAGGAACTTTCAAAGCAACTCAACAGTAGCAGCTCAAGCTAAATTTATTACAGCGAAATTTGCATTGGAGTTGACTTAAAAAAGCTGCGGTTGCTTGTTGAAGCTTGTAGCGATGCCCATGACGGATCTGTCACTTTAGGTACAGACATTTGTATTTCACCAGTGCATCGAACTGTAAAAGCTCGTTGTTCCAAAGTTTCCTAATAAAAATCTGCAAAAGTAGCAAGCTAACCTTTACATTTGGTGCTAAATTACACATATTAGCAGGCTAACCGATGGCTGGTGTCTTGGTATAGCACTACCAAATAAGCTTGGTCGCAGCTGACAAAATAAAACGACAAAAGCATGTGGTGGTGGTAATCATGTGGCAGAAAGTAACTACAGATGGTCCACTCATTTTCAGTCATTTTAAGGCTGAAATGGTGCATGAAATATAAGGAACACTCTTTAATTGTAGCGAGTATAAAAGTCACACGGATCATATCAACATGCGTTGAGATTTTCACCTTCCTCTATTTTTTAAAAAATGCGTTTTTAATGTTTTTCAGTTGCTTCCTGACTGTTTTTGCTTTTAAATTTGTCATCTTGTGATCTGTTGCATGTTTAATATCTTACCAAATTCATAACCATAACAATCCAAACATTACTCTGTGCTTTGAATATTCCTCAATTAAAACCTTAAAAATGTTACCTTTTTCTTCAGAAGTAATATGAACTCTACTGTGTGCCAAACCCAAATTACTGGATACAAATTTTCCACTGTGCTGTTCATTACTGTAATTAGTTGAGCACAGCAGCAGTGTGCCCGAGCTCACAAATTACATTTGGAATTATAATCCAGCAGTAAAGGGCTGACTCCTTTTCTAAGGCGTGCATAGGAAACATTCAATGAATTCCACAGACGGTGGGCTGTAAAAACCAAAGACGTCCTTATTTACTGAAAGGAGTGCATTTGCTTCATCTATAAAGAGGACCTATTATGCTTTTCTTATTTTCTGCTGGATGCTCATATTTGATGATGTGGTTCTGTTGGCTTCATCGGGTGAGGGCCTCCAGCTCACACTGGAACGGTTCGCAGCCGAGTGTGAAGCAGCGGGAATGAGGATCAGCACCTCCAAATCTGAGGCCATGGTTCTCAGCCAGAAAAGGGTGGAGTGCCCACTCCGAGTCGGGGATGAGTTCCTGCCCCAAGTGGAGGAGTTCAAGTATCTCAGGGTCTTGTTCGCGAGTGATGGGAGAAGGGAGCCGGAGATCGACAGACGGATTGGGGCTGCAGCTGCAGTAATGCGGACGCTGCACCGGTCCGTCGTGGTGAAGAGGGAGCTGAGTGTAAAAGCGAAGCTCTCAATTTACCGGTCGATCTACGTCCCTACCCTCACCTATGGCCACGAGCTGTGGGTAGTGACCGAAAGAACAAGATCGTGGATACAAGCGGCGGAAATGAGCTTCCTCCGAAGGGTGGCTGGCCTCTCCCTTAGAGATAGGGTGAGAGGTTCGGCCATCCGGGAGGGGCTCAGAGTAGAGCAGCTGCTGCTCCACATCGAAAGGAGCCAGCTGAGGTGGTTTGGGCATCTGACAAGGATGCCTCCTGGGGTTGGTGTTCCGGGCATGTCCCACCGGGAGGAGGCCCCGGGGCAGACCCAGGACACGCTGGAGAGATTATATCTCTTGGCTGGCCTGGGAACGCCTTGGTATTCCCCCGGATAAGCTGGAGGAGGTGGCTAGGGTGAGGGAGGTCTGGGCCTCTTTGCTTAGGCTGCTGCCCCCGCGACCCGGCCTCGGATAAAGCGGATGAAGATGGATGGATGGATGCTCATATTTAAACACAGCATTTAAATGATCTCGAGCTTCAACCTGCTCCAAAGACTGTTTCAAGCAGTTTTCTACTCTCAGCTCTGGATGACGTGAGCGAGTGTGGATAACTTTAATATGGCTTCCTCACCAACACTCCTCTCTCACTGTTGTTTGCCTGAAGCACATGTGTTAAACTCAAGGTCTGTGGGCCAAATCCAGTCCTTTGCTAATTTTAATGTGGCCTTAATGTGTAGTTTCTTGAAAACTGCAGGCTGTAGGTTTATTAACATTCCCAAAAGTAAGCTAAACAAACACCTCCTACTGTCAGTGTTTGTTCTTGATTGAACAGAATCATGGTTATGCAACTTTTTCATTTTTATTTTTTATATGCATGCAAACTTAAAATCAATGATTTGTTTACTCTTTTAATCCATTAACACATCGCTGAACTACATAAACTATAAGGATAAATGAACAATACCACCTACACCTCATACCTACAGGAAGTGTAGATGTAAGAAATTTCACGCAGTGGCATCTTATTACCATACCGTGCTCAAATTCAGTGAGCTCTTTCGAACAGCCCATCCTTTCACAAATATGTGTAAAGACAGACTGCATGGCTAAGTGCTTGATTTAATACACCTATGACTGAAAACACCTGAATTCAGAGGTAAGAGATTTAGCCAAATACTTCTGTACACGTAGTACCTCCAGCTAAAACTGAGTTTGACAACCCTGGTTTAAAGGAAGGTGGCCTTAAAGGAAGAGGAGCTAGATACATGTAAACGTACCACATTTTTCAGACTACCGGTATAAGGCACACTTAAAATCCTTTAATTTTCTCAAAAATCGACAGTGCCTTATAATCCGGTGCATCTTATGTATGAATTCTGGTTGTACTTACTGACTTTGAACCGATTTTATGTGGTACACGGCTCAAAAATCTGTCAAAAAATGTTTTAGTACGACTTTGGTAAGCTACGAAGCCGCACCGCTTGATGGATTGTCGGAGCATTACTGCTACTGTAGTCAGGAGCCTCGCAGAGTAATCTGGGTCCTAAACGCCATCTCTTCAGGTTCCAAAGTCAAACGAATACTGCAGCATCACTGAGAGTTAAAAACTGTCTAAATTCTTTCATCTTTAATAAAATGCTCCTTTACCAGGTTTTAACAATTAAGTTTAACATCCAGGCATCCATGAAAACAGAATTTAT
>NW_005187416.1:2674790-2695428 GCF_000239375.1 Pundamilia nyererei
GAGTTGAAAATGAGGCCGAAAGGTTTCCAGGTAAGAGAAATGTTATTGTCTTCATGTGTTGTGATGTTATCCGATAGTTTGGTTTCATTTTTTGGATTTTCTTCTTCTGGTTTTCTCTTTGAATCAAGTTATTCAGCAATCAGGAGCTGCACTACACAGACCAGCAGAGATTGCAGAGTGCTAATAGCTTGCATTGTTATGTCTTTTTACAGGCAGGTTTATTTTAGATAAGAACCTTTGAATTTTGGTGCACTGACTGTCAGTTTAATTAGATGACAGTTTTGGAGCTTTCTACAAACATTACAAATTGAATGAAGTTCACTTGGATTACGAATTTCAATTATTTTGAGTCCCAAGAGGCCAGACTCGAATTTAAGCAATTACATATTTAATGAAAACAGCTCTATTTATAACTGACAGCAGAGGTTCGAGCTCATGCTTAAACTGTAATGGTTTGCGGTTTAATGTGACACCACAAATATTAGTGTGTTATTTTGCCACTTTCTTATGACTGGCTGTCATGCTTCCACAGATGTGTTTAAACGTGTTGTGACATTTATTTTCAGTTTTATGGCTGAAGGTGTAAAAACAGCCTGAGGTATGATTGACTATGATGGACCAGCAGAGAGAGATATCACCTTCATTCTGTTTGCCTCCCAGTAGAGGCGAGATAACAGCTGACACAGAGTCCACAATCACCGCCTTGACAGAGCCGCCGCCAACAGACGCCTAATACAAAATGTGACAAAATTAGATTGCTGAAATTTGATTCGTCTTTCTACAAAGGTTCCCCAGCTACAGAAAGACTGCTGGTGTATTTTAAGCGAAATAAAAAAGCAATTGTCAACAAACCTGCTGAAGCCCACCACTGCGAAGACTGTACAGACAGTCGAGCAGAGCGTAAACGTCAAATAAACGGAAGACGTGGATCCTCTGAAGAGCTTCCATCTGTAAAGCAGAAGTTGCTTGTTTTTATTTTCCTTCAAATAACCCAAAATTTTCAATGCAGCTTCAGGTAATTGACCTGCTCTTCTGTGTTGCTGGTTTCAGCCTGCAGCATCTGAAGCAAGCGGCTGGCGGCCAGCCCTCCTGTCGTATCGATATAGATCACACTCTGTTTCAGCTGGTAAGAAATGTGCACTGCAACACCGAAGCACACCTACAAGCGAAGGGAAGCATGTCGGGGATAGTTAAAGTTAACATGAACAATTTGTTTCGGTTAAACAGCGACTCTGGAAGGTGCATTTTCTTATTCTACGGGAGAACGGGGAATTCTAAAAAGGAGTGAATTTATGAGGCTGAAATTATCAGTGACGGAGAGGTAAGGTAGGAAATGTTCACCTGAGATTTGCCACTTCCCGGGCCTCCCGACAGCTCTGTTATCTCTCCAGTATACAAGCCCGAATCCAGCAGTTTATCTAAGCTGCAAGAAACAAGGTACAATTCATTACTCACAACTGCCATCCAATGTAATAAACCATTAAGTGCAGCCGTAGAGCAGGCAAAAGCTGCAGCTGGGTAAACATAATACAAACTGAGCCTGACTCCAGACTACTCTTAAGATACTCGGTCAATTCTTAATTCCAGCTGCCGTTTGATTGCTTCTTGTCAAGCTCAGGCACCAACTGCAGCTTTCAAATTCTTTCAGAAATCGTTGGTTTTTCATTAACTGCTTTTTAAAGGATTTTGTATCTTTCTCAGTGCTTAAGTGAACTGTTGTTTTTCTACAGGTTACAAATCTATAGAGCCTGAGTTTTAGTGAATCACAAAACATCATTCGCTTTTTAATTAAAACAATTAAGATTGTCTGATGTGGTTTAGATGTGCAGCAATGATCTGTACCTAGGGCAAAAGGGATTGCAAGTCTGTTTCTTTGTTTTACATATACCTAAAAAAAGGTTTGAGACACAATTTTCTAACTTTAAATCAGGCCACAAGTAGTCAAGAAAGTGTCAAGAAAAAGTCAATTTGTTTTCATGCTTTTTATTCAAAATGAAACATTTTCAAATATTTTATTTTCAGTACGTGTAAAGTGAAATATCTCAAGTGTTTTCATGATGATGGCTCATGGAGTATTTTCTATGATCAATCAAAAATGAGTCCGACTTCTGTGAGGTTATAGTTGGAACTGTTTTAGTTCTTACTGCACCAAAGCATCAATGTCATTTGAAGGCGATCAGCTTGCTACACCTGCTAATGTATTGAGGGTTTGCTTTGATAGCGGTCCCACAGTGCAGGTTAGTTGGGTGGTCAGTCACGGCAGTAGCACGGTCAGCAAAGTGCTGCTGGAAAAGGAAATCGGTATCTCCACAAAACTCCTCAGCAGTGCTGGGAAGTGATCCTGGTATCTGGCTTCATTGACTTTGACCAAATAAAGTTGCCCAGTCACCAAAAGCACCAGCAAATGAGCCACACCGAGTCATTACCAACTGCAGAAACTTCACACGGGACTTCAAACACCTTTCTGTTCCTTGCCATGTTTCCTCCAGAGACTACGACTTTGATTTACAAATGAAATGCAAAAATTTACTTTCATCTGTAAAAAGGACTTCGGACCACTGAGCAAGAGTTCAGCTCTTTTTCCTTTTAGCCCAGATTACACACTTCTGATGTTGCCTCTAGTTCAGGACTAGCTCGATATTAGGAATTAACATTAGCAATGTGACAGCTGTTGCTCCGGTCCTGATGTCGTCTGTAAGTGGTGGCTTGTGATGAAGTCACACCGGCCTCAGTCCTCCGTGTGACGCTTCCTAAAGTTCTAAATGGACTTCTAACCAACTTTCCATAAATATGCTTTGGTAAGGAATGCTGCAGGCAGCCAGCCTTTTCAGCAATTAATATCTGTGTCTCACCCTCCTTGGGAAAGTGTTGATGATCTTCATTTGGATAACTGCAGAGTCAGCAGTCTTCCCCGTGATTGTATGGTTGTGTGCACTGAACAATAACTTGCTCAAACTTGAAATAGAATATTATAATAATATGAGATACTGGGTTTCCGATTTTCAAGAGCTTGAAGTCATGAATGAATGAGTTCAATTCGATTTGATCACAACACCTGTCACCTTAAAGTGCTTTATATTGTACATTGTAAGCTAAAGACTGGATAATATTAGAGATGAAACCCCAACAATCAGATGATTGAACACGTTCTTCTGACACGAGGAGGAAAAACTCTCAACCGTAAAACAAACCTCAGTCAGAATCAGGCTCAGGGAGGGGCTTGACGTGGATCAATGAATGAATGAAAGTTTTTTTTTGAGACATACAAGTATAATTTAAATAAATAACAGAAGATATAACGTCTAATTTTGTGGCATGAACATCATAAAATCTCATGTGCAACACAAACTGAAACTATAGCCTTTAAATGGTGTGCAGAAATATTCTCAAGTGTAATTAAGTACTTTAAAAGTAAATCTTTCACATTATCGTTCTCAGTGGAAACCATCCCGGTAGCATATTATTGTGTGGCCTCGAGTTAGCAATGCATGGCGACGTGATGACAAAATTGTGGCCACAAGATATGGAATCTGTTGGGGACACATCAGTATTCAGGGTGACTGATGTGAGCACATAGGATGACAGTCACTGATAGTGGGCACAGATATGATGTCTAAATGTTCAAAGATAGTTTCATGAAGAGTTGAGACACTTAAAACAGCTCCTTTTTTAAATTATTCATAAAGAATCTTTGTCTCTATGAATAAAAAACAAGGGCATAAATAAAAAGTCTGCTCCTAAAATCGGCTGTTTATTCACCGCAGCAGCTCAGTCCTGTAGAGCTATTATCACATGAAGCAGACAAACAGGAAGTGAGATAATATCGCAAGATAACCAATTTTTTTATTTACTCACACCAAACTTGGTGTTTGAACTCGACACCCTTTGAGCTGCAAACAGTTCTGAAATCATTCCTCACTTATATATTTCTATATTAAACTGTTTCCATCCCAAATAGATTCAAGTGCCAGTCAGAGATGCTACTTTCAACTATATTTTTTCACATCAGTATAGTGAGTGATGAGAGTGTGCTTAGGATTTACAGACTTGTCAGTCTTGCTGTGGGTTTCATTGTTGCTGTGCAAGTAAATCTCCCCCGAGTTCCCCTTTTGCACGCCCTGGGTCGTTTATACGCAACCTCTTCGACCCCGGTGTATCCGCTCTCTTTATGCGTTCATGCCACAAGAAACTTAAGCGGTATATCACCAGAGCTCCATTAATTTCCTACTGAACTGAGTGAGCAGCGGGCTCGACTTATGTGATGCTACAGATGTGATTAAAAGGAAGGCCATGGTCGAAAGTTTCACAACCTGCTGTCAACATCTCATATCATTCTGGGGCTGCTTTTTAACCTCATCCTTACAACCTGACTTCACATCAGAGTTCTGCCGAGCAGGAGCAGAACGGCTGTCAAGTTTGTTTACAGCCCTGTCCATAACTTAAAGCTTGAAATACTACAGAAATGCATGATTCCACATCTGTGATTGGAGGGCTGCTCCGTCCTTTACTGGGGCACCGATAAGCTCACACATGAGTCAGCTGATTTTGGTATCTTTCTTTTTAATTAATGCTAAGTGCTTACTTCATCAAACTTCACAAGGTAATGCAACTGTCAAGTTCTCATAAACAACGCTGAAAAAGCAAAAACAATCCAATAGAGTTGAAGATGCTATCAGAGCTTTTTCCCCAAAGCAGAACACATCAAGCAGTGTTTCTCAGCTCCTTTATAATCTCTCTTAAACACCTCAAATGACCATTTGGGCTCATTACTCCTTGGATTTGTTATGTCTTATGCATCTACAATTATTCTGACAGGTGGGAGGAGTAATTCAAGATGCCAGGGGTTACAGCAGGTACAAACACCCTGCCATGTTCTGCACAGACAATGATGCACGATTCTCCCAGCTGAGTCATCAGTACAAACGATGAACAACTCCATTAGCAGAAAAATATGTCTTTTAGATAAAAAGTCAAAAGGTACAAATCCATTTCCATAAAAATGTAAAAATAGCCAACTGCAACTCTCAGTGCATTACTTCATTAAGAAGCATCAAATCATCGCTATGGTTTATGGAAACCTGATAAAATCTCGAGCGGCTTCACCTCAGTGTTTATTTTAAAATCCATAGTGTGCACCTTTGTTCCCAACTGTAACAACAAAGTATTTTATGCAGCTCCCATTTTTACTTAATTTAAATGGAAAAGGTAAGCAATATGTATGAAATACAGAACAGGAAGAGCATTCACTCTCAAACTGAATTACTACGACCAATGGCCATAAAATTGCTAATTCTCCAATCATATAGACCAGCGGTCCCCACAGACCGGTTTATGCCAGACAATATTTTCACGGACCGGCCTTTAAGGTGTCGCGAATAAATACAACAAAATAAAACTAGTACTGGTACTGAAAAAAAGAAGATTTATTCATAACACACGTGAAAAGACCCAGGAAAACAGAGCTAACGATAAAAACGATAACAAAATAACGCTGAAAACCGATAAAAACCCTGAAAACCAGACATTTCACACCTGAGCAACTCTCGCGGCCCGGTACCGGTCCGAGGCCCGGGGGTTGGGGACCACTGATATAGACGACTCCTCACTGAGAAATATTAAGAAAACTGTCAGCTGAAAGTTGAGGAAACCAGAAGCTGCTGCAGGCGAGAAAAACAGAGTTTTTGGTGTGTTTTGGTCGATTTTTTGTATTTTGTGTCAACGCTGACGGCTGAGCCTAAATGCTTACTGAGTATTGCCCCAAATATGTCGATAGCAGACAACACCAAAAACTGTCAGCTGGTTCAGAAACTGACAGCTGCTGGTAACAGAATACAAAGTCACATGTCGACTCCTCTTATTCTTCTTACATCACTTCTACTTTAATGACCCAAAAAAATTCTGCAGTATCAGTTTATATTTTAATCATACAGTCAGGTCTGTTGACAATGAGGCAATTTTGTCTTCTCATTTTGTCCCGCTACATCTCACCCATGGATTTAAAATCAAACAATGAATGTGATTGAAGTGCAAATGCCACCTTTATTTCAAAGGGTTTAGCAAAAGTATTGCATTAACTGTTCAGTAATTAAAGCCATTTTTATACAAAGTCCCTCATTTTCAGAAGCTCAGAAGTAATTGGAGAATTAACTGACAAGCAGCGTTATGGCTGGATGAGACTCGTTCTTTCCAAAAAACCTGAACTGTATTCCAAGTGTTGAAGTTGCATTTAGTAGCTGTTCACTGTTCACAAAGATATGACGATGGAAGTGAAGCAGAGCATCGTTAGATTGAAAAACAACTAAGACATATAGAGAGATGGCAAACAGTCAGCTTCCCAAAACTGCAAATGCTCTGCTCAGATTAAGCAAGCGCTGCAAAACTGACGGGACGGAGCTTCACAGTGCAAACGGATAATGACCTAAATCATACTGAAATAACATTTTTCAAAGGAATGGAAAGGGAATTTCTTCAAACACCAGGTCAGTCACCTCTTGTCAACCCAACAGAGCATGCTTTCAGTTACTGAAGACAACACTGAAGGCAGAGAGAACGCCTGCTGGTGGCTGCAGTAAAGGCCTAGCAGAGTTTCTCTTTGTTAATGTCTATGGAGTCTAGAGTGCAGGCAGTCCATTGACAGCTGAAGATTTTCAAGTATTAAAAATAATCCTTATATATAAAATTATGCTACTATTGAGCATCTAAAAATGGGGCACTTGCTATAAAAATCTATACAATTCCTCAGCAGTTAATGAAATACTTTTGTTAAACCTCTTAAAGCTTAAAGTTTGCACTTCAATCACATCTTTATTGTTTGATTTCAAATCCACTGTGGTGGTATAAAACAGCGCTCCCCGACCTTTTTTTGCACCACGGACCGGATTATGTCCGACGATATTTTCACAGACCTTTAAGGTGTCACGGATAAATACAACAAAATAAAACCAGTAACAATATTTCACACCTGAGCCTCAACTCTCGCAGCCTGGTACCAAACGACTCACAGACTGGTATCGGCCCGTGGCCCGGGGACCGCTGATATAAAAGGTAAAACTACAAACACAAACAAAAATAAATAAATAAATACCTGAAAACACTTGGTTTGGTTTAACCCTTTGCCAATGTGTCTTGATGCATCTACTGATCAGAATATCCTTTGGCTGGGTATTTCTTATCATGAGATTTTGCACAGGAGGAATTGATGAAGAGGCCAATCGCAGTAGTTCTGGTCTGCGTCGACCTGACGTGTGGTTACATTTCTAGACAGGAGAACGTCAGGTTACGCTGTAGGTTATGGCATCGGGCAGGGGTGGGAAGTCCAGGCCTGAAGGGCTAGATGTCACCCTGGGTCAACACACCTGAATCTAATGATTTGTTCATTACCAGGCCTCTGGAGAACTTCAAGACATGTTGAGGAGGTAATCTAGCCATTTGAATTAGCCGTGTTGGATCAAGGACATCTAAAACCTGCAGGACACCGGCCCTCGAGGCCTGGACTTCCCCAACCCTGGCACGGGGTTTGAGAGGCGTTTGTGGTTACGATGTAGCTACAGCATACATTTCATACTGAAGCATAAATCTCCAGTTAGACCTCTAAAACCAAAGCGAAATGAACAAACCCACTCTGGAAAATAGCTGAAACTAAACTGGACTCACAAAAGAAATGACAAAGAAAGTAAAAATCAAAAGTAATAAAAAATGATTATATAAATGATTATATTCTCATGACTTCTATCATAGGCAGTTTTCCAGACACGGTTGAAGTCTAGTCCCAGAAGAAAAGAAAAATTCAATGAAGATCTCTACCAAAAAAAACCAACCAAAAAACAAGTTTATGGTCTCACAGCAGGCCTAATCCAAGTCAGGGAAACGGAGAACTATTCTCTTTCAGCATTTTGATTTGTGTCTGTTGAAGCTCAGATCAGTGATCTGTGCAGTTTGTGGAATCTCATCTTTCTCGTGATGACGGATGTGACAGACATGCAGTTTAATTTACATAACCAAGGTCCTCCAGCTTGAAGGTTAAGCATCGCTGGAAGCCTGTGGCTGCTTGATAGCAGTTCTCACCACCCACAGCGTGACTCTGAAGAGAAGAATTGGTGGGTATGGATGTATTTGCATTATTCTTGCCTTCTGTGACAACAGTGCTGTGAGAGCTGCACTGTTGATCGTCAAGTTAGGTTCTTGTAAGGACTCAGAAGGATGAAAGTGATTGCCCTTGAAAAGTCACAGATTCAAAATCTCCCACAGGCTGCCCTCATCAGTGTGCTCAGAAGACTGTGCAGTCCTTGGACCCCAAGGAAAGGAAGCAATGAAGAGGCTCAGCCTTTGTTGCACTCTGCTTTTCTATAAAAGATGATTTTAAGATTCCCGTCGACAGATATTTTCTGCCGGCCATACCCCGTTCCAGAATGATTATTTAAACAAATAGTGGGAATTAGCAGGATCTTACTTAAGGGGAGCTGTGATACTTGTGTAATACTTGTGTTAAGCTTCATTAACTAACCATTGACATTGAGCTTCAAGGCTGAATTCCTCATGAGAAGGCTCAGACAGAAGAAAATCGCTGCCATTCTCAATGAGGTTTTAAGTGACTCTTCTGATTTGGTGCTGAATTTCAGCACTTGATCACAGCCAAACATCTCTACAATGGTTCAGATACACGCTATTCTGCTATTACCGCCCTATCGAGTGTTGGCACAATTACTTCGTGGGCTGCATGAGATGGCTCTGAATCACTATCAGTCACCATCACACATCCCGTTTGTGTAGGGCCAGAAAATCTGATAAGGTTTGTTTAGCCTTACTTTGTACATATTGTTTGATATTCAGCAGCCACACAAGCAAATACTATTTATCATTCATTCACTATTAAACTGCTTTTGAGTTTTATTGCTTGAGCTGCGACTGAAGTCTATTAAATGCAAGTTTCGGGAGTATTTCTGTGCTGCTAAAGATAAAAAGTAGCTCCCTTTTGATATTTAATGAGACAGGTACAGTAAGCCTTCAGCTATAGCCAAGGAGCTCAAAACTTTTTGATAGTCCAAGGAAAGTTTTCCATATTTACAATGTTTTAGCAGGAAAGTTAACCTGATTTTTTATTTACATTAAATTTATGTTGTTGAAATCAAACCAAAAAAAGTTTCCTCTTCACTGGGTGTACATCAAAACAACTGGAAGAAGAAAGGAAAGTGTTTAAAGGCTTTTGCAACTTTCTGGCACTAAAGGCATCTCCAGTGTTCATGGTTAAGAAAATATATAAAAACGAAATATTTGGATTTTTCAGTTGAAACTGGATTCTTCTCTAAAACTGAAATTAAACAGAAGAAGCACTAGTTAGTTATTTGTCATTAAAATTAATGTCTTTTCTACAATCAACCCGCCTGTGGCAAGAAAACAGAACTAATTTACCACATGTTGGTGGGCTCAAGCACAGCAACACAACAATTCACCATTAAAAGTTGGAACCACTCATGTCGGATACTATGGAAGGGAATAACTACAAAATTCCAGATGTTCCACAGAAGCAGCCAGCAGATTCAATCACTATTTCCTTTCAATAAAAAAGTATTTAAAAAGAATCCCAACATTAAAAATAATGCTGATTCTGAAAGGGATAAGGGCCTTTGAACGAGTGAAAAAAGAAAAATAAACAAATACTACTGGGAAGGACTATTTTCTATACTAACAGGGAAGTCTATGTAAATGAGAACATAATTAAACTGATATACCAAATATTGGGATATAACATCCGATAATTTGGAATATCGGCTTTTTAAATCACTAAATATCTGTATCTGTCCTAAAAATGTTGTAATTCAAATTTTAAAGCGATTAAAATTACAAATTTAAAGCGGGAGAGGTGGAAACTGGGGTCCTGTTAAATCTAAATCCTATGCCTTATGATAGATATCCCATCATCCTATTATTGTTCCTTTTTTTTTTTTATCTTCAACAATTTTTATTTAATTTTGAACTCCAATAACAAAACAGAAAACAAACAGACAAAAAAAGTTATCATATTCTTTCTTCTATTATTCCTTTTTTTAATGTTACTGATTGTCTCTCTACTGTATTCAGGCTTTAAGTTAATAACACACATGTACTGAAGAAAAAAAGAAAAAACCACATAGAAAACAAGACGTGTTCGTGATATTTACTCTAACTTTTTATTTATTTTAATTTAAACAGAAATGACTATTACTCAGACAGTTTTAGGCTTAAACCTACATTAGGCTGTAGTCTCTAATAAACTTAAAGCTAAGTAAGTGTGTGCTTCATTTCTCTGTCTGTGCATGAAGCAAACAGCGTACTCACAGTACAAACTGACACGATGGACATCAAAACGCATCATTCACCAGTTCACCTTTCCACCAGTAGAGCGCAGCCAAGACACACACAAATCCCACTACTGTGCTCACACGACTGATTCAGTTTCATATCACTAATCCAAGGCACTAACTAATTTATGAAAACCACTTTTCAAAAAAAGAACCATGGGGAGGCCAAAAAACACCTGTGGTCATTAATTATGCTACAACAGTGAGTTTAACTGTGGAAAAGGTAGCAGCTTATAAATTATGCCATGCTGCCCCAATTCACAGACTCGTCCAGATACGTCTGTGTCCTGGCTGAAGAGTACTTCCCATCCAAAAGTGGAATATTTATGCGGAATGCTTTGTTCTTTGACGGCATACAGACAGCTGAATTTCGGATTCCAGTGCACACCTCTGTGTGAAACCTTTCGTCGGATTCATTGTCTAAGTTTTACAGGTTAATTGTAAGTACTGCTGTAATACAATGTTGTGCTGGTTGCAGAGGGAACTTGAGGTTTTGTCAAAGCATGAAAATTTAATTTTTTGATGTACCACAAAAAAGGTTCTGAAAGACTTGCCAGTGGTGTTTGTTTTTCAGAGGAAAGTAGTCAAGCTGGAGGCCAGGTTAATGCAGCTGATATATCAGAAACCACTTTAGGCTACGTTTACCAGCCAAATGGAAGAACAAGCAAAAAGAAAAAGAAAAAAAAGTCAGCTTTAGCTGCTAAAATGTTTCCTCAGTGCAGGAATGTGGCACGCAGGCCTTTTTCTAAAAGACTCTTTTGCTCAGATGTATTTTTAACAACAGCAGCAGCCATGTTCCAGATGGATAATCCGGCGTAGTTCAATGCAAACTGAATTTCAGCACTGATTGAGAATGAAGAATCTAGTTTGATAAAAATGGATCGATGTAAGATACAAAACATCTTTGCTAATGTATGATACTATTGACTTTACATGCTTTGCAGTGTCCGTGTAGGTTTGCAAAGATGAACAGAAAAGCTGGCAAACATAATAAAACTTTTATCCCCCAACAAAGCTGCTTAAATTTATTTTTGCAAAGACTGAAAGTTTTGTTCATCAAAGATCATGGCATTAGACTTTCAAAGACTCTAATCCAGTGGAAAAGGTAAAAAAAAAATAAATAAAGCCAGTGCATTTCAAACCCTAAGAATGTGTCCTCAGGAACGCATATTTGATTCCCGAGATGAACCTTCCTTATGGCATCGAGCCTGTCGTTAAATCCCCTCCAGCCGCTGAAACACAAAGAAGCGTGCTCTGCTGCGTGAGCAGCATTGTCTTTACCTGGGGTTTCCAGTGGAGAGGATGGCTGTTGAGCTCAATAGCTCCTCATACAGATCAGCACCTGACACAGGAAATGCTGTGTGCTGGGCTAGCAGCACTCGGCGGATGGCAAACAGAGCCTGAAATAGAAAAATTACAGCATATGAGGCTCACACAAATGTTGCATGGATCAGCTGCAACACAAAAACTCGGTGTTGCCAGATTGGGGAGTTTTATTTCTAGGCCATTTTAATTATAATCCAAATGCAAAAATTCAGCTTGTCTTCATGTGATTAGAAGGATATTTTTTAATAATGCCCTCATTCATCATTTGCTTCATAATTAAAGTAAATGCCAGATCTTGGTTTTGCTCCATGTCATATCACTTTAGATGGAAAAAAACAAGTTGAGACAGTGATATCGTGGATTATTTTTTAAGCTTCATTTTGGGCATACTATCCAAATGGTTGCAGGGACTAGCAGTTAGTTTAATTAGCGAATCAGCTCAGTTTCTGCCAGTATTCCAGCTCAGCCGCTACAAATGAGTACAACTTAAAGGAAAGAGCTGAACCCTTGACCCCAGCTGTGAGGCGATCTCTTGACTCTTTTAAGCTGTAGGGGACATTTTTCTTGCATGGTTTGGATCCACTTCTGTTGACATAAAGTCAAATCAGTACAAAGTTGTTCTGAGTGATCACCTTTAACCTACAATGAAACATTTCCATCCTGATAGGAGCGACCTTTTCAGGATGATAATGCCCGCCCATCCAAAGGGCACCAGCTGCCCCAGAATGCTTTGGTGTGTGTGAAAATGATGCAAATCGTATCCTAACTTTGAAGTTAAAAACTCTCAACACAATTGATGACGTCCATGTTAGAAAATGCTCACCACCTCCACCACATCAACACCGTCTCAAGATAAGTCAGTCGTAACGTGGCATTCAAAGTCTGACTTTCTCATTACCACCAGCAATCAATTCGAATTGCAAAGTCACGACCAACATGTAGGAAACATGCATGTCAGACGCCACTAAATAGACAGGAAGCAATAAGCTGGACACAACAATGAGCAGCTTATTGAAAGATTGCAATAACAAGAAATCCATCTGAACTAACCAAAGAGCCATCATGGGACAGTTGGTCTAACTTGGCTCCGATGTTGACTAAACAAGAAAAGCAGGTGAATCATCTCCACAAATGTCAACGATAGCACTGGGATGCCAGCCCCTTTGATGGATATTTCTTTTTAATTAAAAAGTGTGTTTGCTTTGGAAATCTTTTTTTCCATGAATCATTTTCTGAGCTCATGTCAAAGCAATATTTATTTCCAACTCAACAGCTTCTTGATTGTTAGCAAGTTATACCGCTTGGCAATTAGTGTTTAGTGCTTACTGTATTCAATTAGCCAATTTTCTTATGTTGGTTAAAACCCCCAATATATATTTGTTATAATTGCCGCAAAGCAGCACGTGCTAGCAGGCAAGTCGTACTCACATGTGAATACAAGTGAATGCTAGGACAGGAGGTGGTAAAGTCTAGGCTTAGTTAGGTCGCCGCAACCAACCTGAAGTAAATTCAAAAGACTGTAAAATAAAGACCACATCAGGACCACGCTTAATGAAGACGAGTTGGTGCAACCGAATATAGTGTTCAAAGAAGATATTCGATTTCTCCAGTAGAATTAGAGACATTTTTAAAAGGCACACTGAAGCTGTCCTGCTATAATAATAACCAGTCGGCATCATCTTAGTCTTTGTGTTGGTATTACGTTGAGATAGGGGCACCAGCCAAGCAACAGCTTCCTTACTTTCTTTCTCTATTCTTAATTCCACCGGTGACACCGATAAGCTATCCTGACACAGTATTATTACGGTGTCACTGTATAAGAAGTGTTCTCACTGCCCAATACATTTATCAGGCAAAGTACCAGAAGTGAGCCAGTCATGATTACAGCGGGGGTATCTTCCTTTAACAGTCGTGTCTGAATGAAGGCTCCCCTAAGACGTGGACGATTTTTACTCTGACCTTTACTTTGTGTGTGCAGATCTCGTTTGTGCCAACAGCAATGCCAAATGTCAACATTGGGTAGTGGGATTGAACACGTTGCACCCAAGCCTTTACCTAATGCAGAGACTCCCTATCCGAGTCACTTCAGTAACACTTTTTGTTAACATTTTTGTGTTTTCTTCAATACTTTCATTGTTCTTGTAAATTCAAATGGACAATAATGTCTTAATAAAATCAAATTATACTACACAGATCTCTTACTTAACATAGAAAAATAAGTAACATCATACAAGTTGCTTAGCTGGCAAACAAGTCTCTATAGATTCTTTACCCAGCGTTACATACAGTTAATTTCTCCTTTGCTTTCTTGCTCCAGATCTAGTAATGTTAAAGACGCAGGTGTATGTAGAATAGAATACTGCTAACAATTCAATACGTCATTATTGCTCTCCAATGCCATCATCCCTCATGATCTTTGGTTTTCTGTTTTAAATAAAACATCCCTGCATGTGTGCACAGAGCTGTGTTTAGCTTCAAGTTTACTGTAAAACTCCGACCGTATTCCACTGGCTCCTCCAGCATCACAGCTGCACAAGAACACTGCTCACTAAGCAGGCTGATGTGTGATGCTTCATATGAAGCTCAACTGCAAAAATATCAAATGCTGGGCAGTCCAGCTTTCTCTAGAAAGAGCACTTAATGTTGTTAAGCAGAGTTAAACTCTGATTAGTCTCTCCTTCTGGGCAGAGAGGATTTCCTGTTAGACTTCATGCCCAACAGCTGAAATTTATTTAGGGAAATCAGACAAATCTGTTGGGTCTCAATTAGTGGGAAGAAGGTTGGCACTCCAAATTTGGCTTGTGGGCTCATGAGACAGGTATGTTTTTACATGAAAACTTCGTCTCGTGTAGCTTTAATTTAACTGTAGGAGGGCGCTTTAGTCAGATAAATGTATAGGTGACCTAGCATTGACCTCATCTCTGTTGTGTGGGCAGGACAACGGTTCAGATCAACAGCAGGAGTCTGATGGAGCACAGGGATGCCCGGTAATCAGCTCAGGGGATGCCTGCAGGCTGAGCAAGCTGGTTAGAAAGTCTAGCTCGGCCACTGGGATGAGCCTGAGCCTGCTGCAGGCAGTGATGGAAAAAAACAATATTTGAAAAGCATAATGATCTAATGGGGAAAACATCTTCAAAGTCTCTCTCCATTATAAAAATGCATTTTGGTCATTATTTCTCTTACACGCTTTACTGTACAGAAACAGGAAGATGTTTTTCAAATTAGTCAGGTGAAGGTTTCCTCCATGAAACTGGCTTTAAAAATGTAGAAAGTGAAATTACAGCGAGGCTATATGGAGAGATATGGTGCAAGTGTAGAAGTATGGAGACGGCATAACTTATTTTGCACCTTTCTAAATGTTCTCTTGCAATTTCTTAGCTTTTTAATCCCCCTGGGGCTGCAAAATTTTCATCCTATACATGTTCAGTCTGCATGTCCAGACACAGAGACCACAGAGGATGGTTGACTGACGGAAATGCTCACTCATCTTTTTACCAAGAAAGTCTGGGTTGGCTTCAGTGTCCCATCCACCCACACAAGTACTCCCCGATACACTTTTATTTATAAAACCCTCCCGGGTACCCTTCATGATCATTTGTGTTCTTATATCTCCGAAAAGTTTGGTGGAAAACACTATTCATGGTCTAAAAAACATAGTTTACCGTTATCTGCCCAGAAGGCCAGTTCTGAGTTAGACAGGATTTCTTTCATGATCTCTGCCTTTTTTCTGGTTCTCACTGCACACTGATTTAAAACTAAGAGAGCTGACCTATCGTTGCAGGTTCAGACTGATAATGAAGGACTTTGTGGGGGAACTCAGAAGGAGGTTTTTAGCTTCTTTTTTAGCTAGAAAGTTTATCACCGTTTATCATTTTCTGTGGAAATATAGATATCGCTTTCATTTCTTTTTAGATACATTTTTCATGCTGATATTCTATTATATCAACACAAAGCATAAAACCAGTTTTAACTGCAGATCTGGACAAAAAATATAGGAAAGGATAGGAAGCAAATGTGATGCTTAACCTTGATTTAACCCAGTAATAAAAAACAGCCCTTCCTGGCTTGTTAACCAAATGAGCTTGTTTGCAGTGGGTATATATATAATGCACCCAGTGGGAGGTCTGCTTCCATTATGGATGACATTAAAAAAGAAGGTATCCCACATAATAATATAAACCACTTACACAATGGGAAACTCATGCTGCATGTGGTAGTGTGTATCTAAGCTCAGGAAGATACTGGCCTACAGTGTTTATGCCAGCTATAACATGTGGGTGATCTCTGTGTTAATTTAAAGGGCATCTTTTAAGCTAATTTCCTAATCTAGAATTTCAATTCTTGGACTTATGCTAGAATAGCTTTGCAGGACTCACACCCACAAAATTTTTATCTTATCTCCCATCTAACCTTTGTGCAGCTCCTTAGTTCATCCACTTTCTCAAACATGCCCTTTTAGACAACTCTCTGCTGACTGGCTGGACCAAACAAACAGGTCTCATAAAAGCTGTGCACCTGAGATGACCAAATTAAGAAGATTTACTCTCTTTGACATCACACCCAGCCAAGAGTAGAAAAAAAACTGTCTGAAATTGCAGGTTTAAAGCAGTTGCCTGAGCTTATGACTCATAGGGATTACTTGTACATACACGGACCTCATTATAAGAAAGTTTGGCCATGTTTAATATGGACTGTGGCAGAAAATGAGGAGCAGCATTACAAGCCCACTTTAAATTCCTTCCTAACACCACTAAATAAACTGCTGTGATAGGGATAATTTCGAGGCAGCACCCCGATTAAATTGGAGTAATATGTTGGGTAAGCTGGAAACTGACAGTGCACTCTTGTAAGGGTCACTATCTCGTGTTTTTAGGGATCTATGATTAGGATTAAAGTATACATACCTTATAGGATACAGAACATTTCTGAGCAAGGCCCTCAATGTCTGATGAAACCAGGTCCTCCACTGTGAAACCAAGAAATCAGATGTGTTATCGATAACTTGTCTGTGATTAAGCTAAAACGGACACATTGCCCCACAAACTCACCTGTTTTAATATCAGCAGCACAAAGGTCGCGTAATAAGTCTTCATCCAGTCCAGGACACATCCCCTCTCTTAGTACGACCATGGTCTTGCATATTTTAAGATTAATTCATATGTGACTGAAAACATCAGGACGCATGATGACGCTTCTAGTAAAAAGAGGTTACCTAACTAACTATACATATGCAGCTAGCTACAGTTGTTTTTAGCTTTCCCAGCCAGTTGTTTTAGCTTTGCGGCTAACTTTGGCAAACTCTTCCGCTGTTTGCGTTGTTAAAGTCGGTATAAATAACCGTTCCTAACATTTAAAACGTAACAACACCAGGTGAACTAACACAGGCACACTTCTACAAAAACTTCTGCTTAACTTCGTTATTAGCGTACGCGGAGGCGAGGGAAAATACGCGAAGGCTTGTTGCTTGCCGTAGGATATTTTGCACTCATTCGCTTGTGGGTAATGTAGTATACTGTTGTTAAGGCGTACGTTAGCCTATTTTTGCATAGTATTTAACACACCTGTAACTGTCGTGGACTTAAACGATTTGTCTTCATTAAATCTTTGACTTAAACGAAAAACTGAAATAAAGTTGTAGAAAAAAAGACATTTTCTTGGCTCTCTACCTCCCGGTCTAACATACCCCGGCTCTCTCTCCCTCATAGAACACATCACTCATACATGCAGGGTCTTGATGGAGGGTTGTAAGTGGTGTCGATCACAGTGGGTAGAGCCATTCACGTGGCTCTGCTGGCTGTACTGCGGCGACCTGCCCCTCCTTTTTAATTACACTATAGTCATTATGGTTCACAACATCACCACAACCATAGAGCCTTGGGGGCAGGTGTGTTAACTAGAGACTAATGGGTGGGGTTACTACCATAGCCCCATTCAACCCTTCACTGCTATCTGTCCCTTAATTTTATCTGCAACTTAAACATGGAGGGTCTTGGGGATGGGTGGAGGTGGGGACTAGCACTACAGTTCAGCAGAGGGGTGCTTGTGTCACACCCAGCACTAGTTTTCATACAGCAATACTCATCTTGTAAACTTTGTACACTCACACTCCACAGCACACCTGCACAACATAGCACATTCAACACTGACTGGAGGGGCATCTTCCTAAACCCCTGTTCCACACACCCTGCCAGGTACGGTGGTCTACGGGTGGTTTGTTTGGTGCTTTGGTTGCATCTCCATTAGATCTGTGTGCATGTCCCTGTATGTTTCCGCGTGTCATTAGTGGTTTGGTGGGTGGGTATGTGAGTTAGTGAGGGAATGGTGAGTGTGTGTGCATGGCTGGGCTTGTGTCTGAGGCTTGCTGAGCCTTGGCCTCTATGGAACATGGTTATGGAGGAAGGGGTTCATCCTCCCCACTGCTCCCTGCTGGCCACTGCTACCCCCCACTGGGCTGCAAGCACATGTTGGTTCCAGGGCACGTGGCTGGATGTTCTGGCGTGGTCATTGACCAACTCCCTTGGTGATCCAGAGTGGCTTGGACTTCATCCGTGTCAGGGGGAGGGGGTTCCTCTGGATTTATCTCTGTCCGCCTCTGGCACCAAGGGGGCGTTATTGCAAGTTCCCATCCTCATTTTCAGGTACATTTTCTCTTTCTCACACACACACACACACACACACCACAAAAAGACTATTGAAGTGTCCCAGGTGTTGTATATTTGTTTTGTATATTTTTATTTGTACTCTCTCCTTTTATAATGTCTTCCCCCTCATTTTTTTCTTGCCTGTCCTGTCTTAGACATAGTCATACTGTGTATACCACATATAATGTAATAAGTGAAATAACAGGAATAAAAATGAAGAAATAAGCAGATAAACCCTGAACAAGGGAGCCTGTAGAGAATTTGTAGAGCTGATCTTGAAGAAGTAAGCTGTGTTTGGGACAACAGCACATTGAGATCATAATTCTGATTGCAAAAGGATTTAAAAGAAAATGCTACATTCTAGTGGATAACAAGGTGATTGGGATCTGGAAGGTATTGTTTCTGCAGCCCTTTCTTTTTTCTTTTTTCTTTTAATGTATTTGTTTTACTTAGATACTCGAATTTTCAACATAGTAAGTGGAAAACTTAGATTTTTGGCATTTTCTAAAGTTTTGTAACTCTAAATTTCAAAATAACTATGAAAAACTTTTGAGTTATTTTCTAAAAAGTTTTGAGCTATTAGCTTTTTTTTCCAGTGACAAACTTCCACAGATTGAGTTTGGATAAAAATAATAACCGACAGTCTATACGGGTGAAAGGTTTGGCATCAATCACATGAAAAACAAATTCTGGCAGAAAAGAAAAATATGTATTTATTTGAATGCAGTTTTCCAGCTTATAGTAAATTGTTTTTTATTGTCTCAGGGGATGGTTTTCCACACTCAACTATTCCCTTTTTTTCTGTTGCATTAAAGCCTTTGTTATCTGGTGAGACGCTTGAATTCACTTTCATGAACAAAAGCAAGTCAAAATTTCCGTCCTTGGCTCAAAATGCTGTTTAATCCCAAAGCGATTCTGTTATAAAATTACACACGTGATAAATAAGAAAATGAAGAGAAACAAGTGTTACAGCCGTGACATAAGAATATCTATATTCTTCTATTCTTTGCTTCAAGGAAATAAAGCCTCACACAAACTCCATTTTGGATTTTGTTTTTTTTGGTCTATAGATTTGAAGGAATTTTTTTAGGTTTTACCTTGTCCCTTCCGCAAGAATCAGAGTTATCTCAAGTGCAGAAGTAGTCACAGCACTTTGGGCACTGAGTGTCCTGAGTGCCCTGAGTGCACTTATCTTAAGAGTGACCTCTTACCGAACAATACAGCGATCATAACTCTGTCACATGCTCATCATCACAAGCTCAAAAAGGAACTGACTGATGCTCAGCTGGCCACTCTTTCAACACATCTACCCGATTTCTATCAGTGAATCTGTGCTCTGCTCGGATGTGTTTCTGGAATGAAAGGGCAGTATCATTAGTACAGCTTTTATTTTGTCCATAAACAATATAATTTCTTCTGTAAGCAAATATTTCCCAGCCTGTATGAAACAAGGACACTATGCAGACAAGCTGTCATTTTTTTATACCTAAAAATCTTATTTTCTTTAGTTATTCAAAGTAATAATTTTCCTAATCTACAGGGAGAAGGGTGTGCTCAGTTTAAAATTTCATTCGCTGTGTGCTATATAAATAAAATTAGATTTATTAGATCTGATATCCCATGGAAGGGATACAAGACAAACTATGATTATGTCAGAGAGCTATAAAGATTCCTCTAAAAACCTTTTACGTTCCTAAATGAATTACATTAAAGTTACGGATAAAGAGCAGATACAGGTTAATCACTTGCTGAATAAATGATGAAGTTTAGGTTTGCACTGGTTTAGTTTCTGCTGTTCACTCCATTACCGAAGGCCTTTTCTGAAAGGTTATTTTTGCTTCCTGAACAAAATCCTTCTGTACATACTGTGGGCGTATATAAAGGAAACAAACTGGTCCGTGAGGTGCACAGTATGTAAGACGCCCTTTTATTTAAGCACTTAACTTAAATCTCATGCATGAAAATATTTTCTCATTAGTTTTACTAATATGGCTTAAAGTTGATCTCATTGATACTGAAAGCAGGATAAGGGCCAGAGGTGTCGAAGAAAATGAGGTGAAATGTTGTTTTAAATTTGTACGTGTGTGTGTGTTCTTGTAACTATAAACCTAAATTTAGTGAAAGAAAGTTAGAAAGGTATTTAAAATGACGCAGCGCCGCAGCAAAGGGAGGCTTAACTTGTATTTGACTAAGCAGATGATCAAGAGTGACTCATGCTGGATTCTGTGAACCGTGATTGGTTTTCAAATGAGACAAGATGGCTTGAGCTGCTGGCAGGGTGCTAAGATATTTGTTACAAGCAAGAAAAACCAACCAGGACTAGAACCCCCCCCC
>NW_005187416.1:2703724-2714118 GCF_000239375.1 Pundamilia nyererei
ACCTCTGGTGCAAATTACTGACCTCTGTCATCATTTTAAGTGGGGGAACTTGCACAATCGGTGGCTGACTAAATACTTTTTTGCCCCACTGTATGTGTGTCTGTGAGTGATGTCAGTAGAGTTTATGAGTGCAGCTTGCTGATCAGGCT
The DNA here is from genome assembly GCF_000239375.1 of Pundamilia nyererei. Taxonomy (NCBI): domain Eukaryota; kingdom Metazoa; phylum Chordata; class Actinopteri; order Cichliformes; family Cichlidae; genus Pundamilia; species Pundamilia nyererei. The sequence continues at coordinate 2,703,874 of NW_005187416.1, forward strand.
TGCTTTAGCAGGCTAGTTATATATGCACTAGGCTAGTTGTAAGCCTAGTGCATATACAACTATGCACTCCACCCTCTCTTTCAACTATGGCGATCTCTGGCTCCAAAAAGCCAACATGATATCAACATAAATGTCCAGAGTCTTCAATATGATGAGTTCAGACCCATGGGTGATGGCACGGTGTCTAGAATGCACGGTTAAACATTTTAAATTTTAAAAATATTTTGCTGTTTTTTATTTATTTATTTATTTTTGCCAGGACTTCAGGTTCCTTTTTGCAACATGTAGGTAGGTTTGGATCTGCTCTGCTCTTCTCTTTCTGCTGTTCTACTCTGAAGCTCAATTCCTACAAATATATTTCAGCACTTTCAGTTAAGCCTTGTAAAACGAATCCGGTGTGACATCACAAAACCAATTCCTTAAACAAACTCAACCCAAACCATACATACAAATGCAGCTTGACTGGAACAGTGAAGCCTTCAGTGTTACTGTAGAAGAGCAGGACACTTGAAGGAACTGCAGCCAGTAGTTAAACATGAAAAGATGAGCTCAAACATTTCTCAACATCTGAATAAATGAATGAGTTCAAACAAAATCTGTCACCAGTGAGATGAAACAGGAGCTTAAAAAAACCATTCACCGTCTTCTCAAGCTACCGAAATTAAATGTTGAGCTGTGGTGCTTTTAATTAGTTTGAGGCAAAAGCCAGTCACACAAAGTGACGCTGTTTGTTGGAAATCATATGGCAAAGAATATCTGCTTTGATGGAAGATAATCTTATCAACACACGGTCTCTAAAACAGTTGTAGGAGAAGGCAACTGAAATGCAGTCAAACTCGTAAAGTGTTAGGTATGTCCAGGAAAAAAGAAAATACTTAAGTTTGTAGATTGATCTTAAAAGAGCATATTGAAAAAATGAAGAGGCCGCAGCACCACCTTTGCTCTAACTGCACCAACCCCAGTGAGCGGAAGTTAATATGCATGGGACAGTATGGGAAAAAACTTAAAATGGCTTCGATGTCTGAAGTATAAATGCTTAAAAAAAGAGAGACCCCCTTGTGATCTGTCAGCATATCAACCCAGCAGAGTAAATAATGGCTCGGTCCCATTTTTACCAAATGGAAGCGATGTTGCCATTTCAGCCTCACTTACGCGTAGCTTGTTTTCACAACAAACACCACAGCCGTCCCAGTCATCACATTTCCACCCAATTTCACACATGCAGAGGAGCAGAGATTGGGGTCTGAGATGTTTCGACTTCTATTAGCAGATCTTTTTTTTGTCAGGGAGTGGTGTCAAATCTCGCTTGTAGAACACCAGACACTTATCTGTGCTACTTTCCTCCTTTTATGACATTACTTTACACTGACACGGGGGTGATGCTTATATTAAACAAAATCAGAGTTTCAGATAGTGAGCTCTGTCGATGTACAAATACTAAATGGTAACTGAAAAACTGGACTAAGGATTTCCCCAAGAGGGAAATCTTAACATGTGGAGTTCAGTCTCAGGCATGTCGATTTTGCAGTGAGCACAGAAACTCCGCCCATCTGCTGTTCTTTGAGAGGGGCAGCCAATCAGAAGAAAGATGGCCTAAAGGGAGGGTGGCTTTAATAGGGGTGGAGCTAAAAGAGTTTGTTTAGGCCGTGCCTTTACCTAGTATCAAAGCAAAACTGATTATTTTGAACTTAAGTGCAAGAAGATAAATTTGGAACTGAAAATGAACTAAATAGGTCCACTTTAATTAAACAAGGCCTACTTATCCTTTGACCTATGTTATGAGCAATATTATAACCTATGTTATGAGATGAAATCACACTTAACTCCGGTGTAGCAATGTATCAAGAGGCCTTTTTTTTTTTTTGCACTGTTAGCTCAGAAAAGCTGTTAATAAGCACCATTACTTGGGACCCTTTCAGGGAAAGTTTGTATGGTCTCAGTTCTCTTCAGCTTACCTTTTAATAAATGCCTTCTTCATATTTTGGATTATTTTAAGGTTATTTTAAGGATTTTGGAACAAATGCCAGTATGTAAATACCAAAGTCATTCTCAACTCTATAAAACTGCCGTTAAAATATTAAGTGAATTGGACAAATTAAAAGTTTGACCTAATTATGGAACAAAATGACAAGTTAAGAGACTGCAAAGGTCTAAAGTCATACCATAGAGGCATTTTACTCTGAAATACAAATGAGACCCTGCCTGAGGAAAAGCCAGGTAATCACCAAAGCCATTATGATTCATTCTCCTGGGAACATTACTATCTGTACAAATATTTCTGCCTGTCAGTCGTATGTAAGTGGAAGTTTTGACCTGCTGGTCAGATGTGAATTGCTTCTTTGATCTTTCTCTGCTGGTTGATGACTTTGAACTTTTTCCAGAAGATGCTGGGAGCACCTTTGGTCAGTTGATGCTTTCATTTCAGGGTAAAATGATGCAAAAGAAAAGACTTGCTTTGTCATACCCTTGGTTTTAATATAACCAGCTTGATTAGATGTATACACTTAACATAGTCACATATGAATCAGCACTGTTTACTGAAGATATGTGTAAGATAAATGTGAAAAGCGCTGAAAAGCTGGTGAGTGAACCTCTGAGCTTTTTCACACATACTTATAATGCCAACATTTTCAAATGAGTGTTTTGTAAAGTGATGCCAGGAAATACAAAGCGCCTGTGACTAAGAGGTGGAGGGCTTAAATATGTTCTCTGTTTCTATCTATTTCACTTTCTGTGGATTTAGACTTTATTGGTGCATCAATTTGCTTCTTCACTCTCAGTTTGTGATTTTCCTCTCTGTACCTTTTTTTACACTATCTGCAATCTGTCAAGTGGTCATTGTTTTATTGACTTTGGCTGTTTTCACACATGAAGCCAACACGCTGAAACAGTCACGTCAAGACATTGTCAGTCGTTGCCCTTTCTCGCTCCTGATAATACCGTCGTTTGGTCTGGGTGAGGGCGCCGCCTGGGTACACTGTAGCTTCCAGGATTCAGGGCACATGATGTCTACTCACTTACAGTGAATTTATTGCTATTCTCACGTGGACAGAGAGTTTGTTGTTGTTTGCTGGCAGGTTAGTCTACATAACGTCTGAGCCGTTGGACATTTTTGTCGAGAAAAGTTCAAGCCTGCAGCTCATGTGTGAACCATCCAGCAGATGGAACTTGAGCCTGGTCTCGTCAGGCACATTTTTCCTGCTAAAAGTACAAATTGCATATGAAAGATGGCAGCAGTGTCAATGACATCACCTACTGGTTTTGGACTCCACCGTTTAAAGCCTCACCAAAGGGAGGAGTTATAAAAAAACAGCATAAAACTCACTGCACATGTTATGAAGGAGGGCTTTGCTGTTGAGGGCAGAGAGGTCAAAAATGAGATGCTCCTGGAAGCGCAATGCAAAATACTGCAGAGCTTTGAGGATAGAATATGGGGGGATGTTTTGAAGGTGAGCCTCATGCTTCTGAAAGCTCCAGAACCCTAAGAAAAATTAATAGAAGCCTGTTAACATAGCAGACTATAAGATTTACCACTGGCCCTGGATGGATAGGGAAGAAAAACAAAAATAATAATGATTGTCTGCCAGTGTGGGGACTCTCATTAGGCTATATCAACGGAGCTCAGTGGAAACTGATAATCATAACAATCCAGAGTTTGTACCGATGCTACTATAAATCTCGTACGTCGCTCAGGTGAAACCACAAAAGGAGGAAAGATAAATTACAGAAGGGAAATTTAAAGGGAGGAAGATTTCTCCATCTATCACACAGCTCTTCTGAGGATCCCATCTCATCAATTGAGTTCTCAGCTAACTTTTGTCTTTATTGATGGCTCCATTTTAAACAGTATACATCACACCGGTTACTTAACTGCACATCAATCCCAGCAGGTTACATTCAGTCTATCGGGCCTAAATGTGTAAAGAGCCTCAACAATCGCTGCACCCCGTGGCCATTTTAGAATAACCACCTTTATTGCAACAATTCAATCTCCAAACCTGATTACCTGTCTTATTCGAAACAAATGGGACAAATAATAAAAAGAACTCTACTGTGGGGTAGTATTGACTTAACAGATCGCATAGGCGGTGCCGTTTGGAGAGCGGCATAGCCAGTTCTGTAAATGATTTATTATATCCAGCGTAGAACGAATGTTTATAGTGTTTCCAGGCCATTTGCTCGCTAAAGATGGCCTGTTTAACTAGCAGGTAGTGTGCATTGTTTGCTATTAGATATCAATAATAAATGAAAATTACTACAACATATTAAGACTGTTGAAATTATTCATGGGATTCCAAGGAATGATTGATGTAGTAGAAAGCACCCGTAGTTCTTCATCGGCGCAGGAGGCCGACTCTTTTACAGCCTCGCTATGAAGACACAGGGCTGTCGCAAGGAAAGCACGTCCACTTGGTCACCGGTTTATTTTTATATCTGCAACTTAATGTAGGAGAGATTATGTTAATTTGTAAAGGTTTAATCTATTTATTAGATGAATTTGTTTAAGATCAGAGCGTGTTTGTTGATCCATTACTTTAATAAGGCTCCACTGTGTTTAAAGAAGATTCATTTGCTATTTTAGCCAACGAATGAATTCTTTAAACCTTCCAGTTAATCTAAAACAGTGCATCTCAAATGAGGTACTAAAACCCCTGGGTGTACTTTGGAGAACCACGAGGGGGTACTTTAGTTTGTTCTGATGTTGATTTAAAAAAATATCAGTCATGCACAACTCTTAAACTATTTTTAGTTCAATTAAAGACTCACAAATTGTCATGTGCCAAACAACCTCACAGAAGACGATAGCAACAGAAGCAATCGGGTTCACCATCAGCGGGAAGCCATTTTGGATTCATGGTTATCCACATATCTGTGTGAAGCTTCCTTATCTGCAAGGACTCTGATCAGACAAAGAAACAGACTGTGCTTTGAAAATAGTCTGATCACAGCTGCCTTACATGAGCCTCTTATTCTTACAAAATTTTAATTGCAACTTATCAGTGATACTAAATACAGTGCAACGACAATGTTACCTCATTGTCATTGCATGATGATAGAAATATGCTTTGGAGTTATTTTAAGCAATTTAAATGTCGGATTTTCAGCTACAGCTTTTGTATTTTTAGTTATCAGTTGCTAATGTGGTGGTTGGGTGTACTAAAAATAATACAGTTCCAATCACAAGTTTAAGACCACTTGAAAAAAACCCAGCCTGTTTCAGTTTAAGCATTGCTTTCAATAAATTGCATGCTCAAAAAATGTTTTTTCGCACTTCCATTTCTTCTTGTTGTATGTTGAAGCTCTACTTGGAACCTTCACATCCAACCATGCAAAATATGATTTTTTGCCATTTTTCAAGTGGTCTTAAACTTTTGTTCGGGACTGACTGTGTTAAAAAAAATGTACAATTTTTATTTTAAAAAAAAGAAAAGAAAGAAAAAGCTAAGACAACAACTATCAGGCAATCTGGAAGGAAGCAATCACAATCTAAAACTATGGGGGGAAAAATAACTGAAGCTCATTTCAGGAGTGGATTACAAAACGTTTTTGAGCCTTTTTTGGATTTAATGACTTGCAAGACAAAGGTGAAGGATTCTGAGAGTACTTCATACCCAGTCACCTGCTGCGTAGCGTTAGCAGAGCAGCGCTGAGTCTGTCAAACTTAATCAAAGTCACGATCATGTTTCATATTGAGGTTTGGAAAACAGTGGGATTAGCACTGCAGAAGATAACGTGGATACATAATAATAACGTATGAAAATATAGCTTATATAATACTATTCAAAAAGGAAAGCATTTACATTAGCTGTTGAATTGATATACTGGCGTATATATGCTGTGCTATGGTACACTACAGTACTTCTGTTACTTCTGTGAAGGTTCTCTGACAACCTGCCACTGCGTTTTCTTCTTTTATGCTTTCACATTTTTGTATCTTTTGCCATTGCAACAAATTCTCTCCTCCCACAGGAACGGACAAAAAATAATAACAATAATATTAAGGATAAAGTTTTATTTATAGTTGCCTTTCGAAACACCCAAGGACACCGTCTTTGTGAACTGCTTTATCTTTGCATTCCATAACCCAGAACAAATTCACAGCACAGTCTCAACCCTACATAGCTGAAACTTGGGTAGGTGAAAAAATTTTATAATGTAAACTTGTTAATAAAATCTGCATTTTTCAAAGCATCCTAACCACTGCGACAGTTTTCTTTTCAGTGGGAGCCTGACTGGACTTAGTTTTACAGGTAGGGATGAATCATGTATGAAGCATGAATTATGTAAAGCATGTCTTCGGCAGTCTTGTAACATGATGGACTCCCTTAATATACAAGCAGAGCAGGGCATGGTGGCATGCAGTGGTTGTTTAATCCTTCACCTTCTAATGTAATGTCAGTAATCCCATCTAATGAAGACGTTAGATGCGGCATTCTTCCTTTGAACTTAAAATGCTTCAAACATAGCACACATACCTTACAGTCAGTCAGTCACACTGGGTAAGAAATATATATTCCTTAATAAACAATAATGCCTGCTGTTGGCATTTACAGGTGGACAAAAAAAATAAAATCATATCGCTATAGAAAAAATTATTATTGATTTTTCCCCCCTCCTGTCCTTCTCATCTTTATTTACACATTAATGAATGTGTAAAGAACACCTTATCCAATAAACCTTTTTTGAGTGAAAATATTCTGGATAATGTACGTGAGCAGGCTTTTTTTTTTCATGGAGCTTTGATTTACAACTTTGACCCTATATATTTATCCCTGTGTGCAACTTCTTGTTGCTTTTTAGGGACAGGTGCTTATAGTGCAATATTTACATATGATAATCTGAGCTCAATAGTGGAAACACAGAACAAAGCAATTTTCTTATGCTGAAAAGAGTTTCCAATATTTATTTGCACATTTCAAAAAGATCTTTTTGGTAGTGTCTACAAGGAGGAATGCAACAAAAGAAGTCAAATCAGGAGATTAGTGAAATTATGTTTGTGGAGCATTTTTTTTAAACTTTTGATTTCTTTATTTTTTCTTTTCACTTTTTTGTGTTTACTTTTAGTGCACCCAATATACGTGAATCTATCTCATCAAGCTGTCATGTGGATTACATAAACACGGGGTCGGTTTGTTGCGGTTGAGGGTTTATTTGCTTTCGTTGCATTTCCTCTTCTTACTCATGATTAAGTTGGACATGCTGGCTGGGAAACAGGCTCAGGGTTATCACCTTCTTGCAGAGGGCTTGCTGCCGATGGACCCTGACAAGACGCTGACTCCCACGGAGGCTGTAAACCCTCTCTTTCTCAGCCATTTAATAGAGGCTGCCAACAGTTCCTATTAAGTCTGTGTGTGCTTGACCGCCACCATGTTTGTGGGCAATGGTCATGACGGAAAATGTTAAAACTGTTAGTGTTGTGTCTATATTTTAGGCAGTTTAGTTTGTATTCTTTTGTTCCTAACATCACTGCAGCTCGGACATTAAATCCCTTAAAATCAACTATAACTACAATAGAAAATATGTTTTACAAATAAATGTAATTTCGCTTAAGTAATCAAAACAGATCGCTTTTTTCTTCTCATCAAAAATCAGCATACAGTGCCACGTTTGCCTGTGATACAACGCTCTGCAATTCATGACACTAAGTAGGTGACGTTGGAGCCTCTGCAGACTTGACATGAACTCATCAGGAGCTCAGCTCAGACTTCAAAGCAGACTGAGCTTCCCAGACCTGCTGTGAAGGTGGCAATGGACTAAAAACACATTTCCACTGTCTGAGTGATGCATTTGCATGTCATTACACGGAGATTGCTGCAAAACCCAATGGCAACAGACAAGAAATAATTTTTAAAAAGCGGGCTTTACCTGTCATCCTTCATAAAGTAGAGCAACAGGCTGCTGCAACCCACAAAAGCAGTCCAGCACAGTTTAACTGGTGTTTTTACTGGTACAGGAACTGAAGAATGTGCATTATTTTAGCAGAACATGTCCATAAACCTGTCAAATCAGCTATTCTATACATCTAATTGGCAAATATTATACTCATGCAGACCTTACTATTGAAGCCTGCCCTCAACAGCTGCTCACCCGCAAGCCACTTTGCAACCCTATCACTGTCTTTCATGCTGTGTTTTACATACAGTGAGAGAAGTAATTATCTGATACCCTGTTGAATTTGTAAGTTTGCTCACTTTGAAAGACATTTCAGTTCAATGAGTGAGACAATATCAACCAAACAGAAAAAAACAAACAAAAAAAACCCCAGAATAACAGCACAACATAAAAGTTATTCATTTATTTGCACATCAGCGACTAAGTATTTTATCCTCAAACAAAACATGACTTAGTATCAGGAGAAACTCTTTTTAGCAAGCACAGTGGTAGTTGGTCACCAGGTTTGCACACATTATGGATCTGGTACACTGCTCTTTAAAGACACTAGTGATGGGATTTCCGGCTCTTTGGGTTGTTTTGTTGCTTTAATTAATTCATTATCTGTGGATTGATTCTGTGGACAGGGAATATGTGTAATTTATTGATTTTAGTGATTGACTGCAGCATGGGCACACGGCCATCTGTGGGAACCAGAATTACTTATTTCATTCAATGATATCCAAATCAATTTATAACTTTAATGTAATGTGTTTTTTCTGGGTTTTTGATTGATTCTGTCTCTCGCCATTAAAATAAAACTTCCATAAAAATTAGAGATTGTTCATTTCTTTGGAAGTCAGCTTATAAATTCAGCAGGAGCTCAAATAATTATTTCCCCTACCGTTATTAAATGTCACATATATAAATGTCTAAATACGATTCTCATTTTCCAGCAGAATGTGTTAGCCCTTTTGCAGCTGGAAAAGAGCATCATCCCTGAGGTCAGGTCACCGCAGGGATGATGCCTAGAAGGTGTTTTGGGGTGGCATTTGCTCAGAGTGTCTGCTAACATAGCAGTGAGCAACAGTCTAAATACACAAGTGCAGATTATATCAGGTATCAGTGAGATCTTATTGCGCACTGACTGTTGTTTTCTAAAAACGTACAAGGAGCCCAACAGACTTCCTCACACATACGCTTGAACAATCAGTGTGCGCTACTGGTCACTGAGAAATGCCCTGAAACTGAGTGACTCAGGGTTTATGTCAGGATGTGATGGTATGAGCTGTCAACACTGTTATTGTTGTGCATGCAAGCTCCAGCAAATAATAACTGAACCTTGTCATCTAAGTTATGATTCCAGACAAAAAAAACAAAAAAAAATGACAATTTGTGTTTGTGAAAGAATAATTAAATATTTAATTCGGTATTTCATTAAAATAAATAGAATATAAATGCTTGTTTTGTGTGCCGTATAGTTGAGGTCTCCAAGCCTGCTTTGCAATTTCAGTAAAAGTAATAAAGTCGCTTGAATGAAAACCAGATCTATAACAGCTGTAGTGTTTGTCTTTATGATTTTTAAATCTTTAAGAGCATATATGATTCCACACACAAGAAAGCCTTGAAACTCTTCCCATAGGTGAGCTTGCAATCCCCTCAATTTACTAAGCTTTTAATAACCAAGGCTGAAGACATGACATGCTTACAAAGGCATACCTTGAGCCTCAATAAAAGTTTTAAAAGCCGTCTTGCCCAGCGTGATGAAAAATGGTTTTGTTGTCCTTGGTAGCAAAAACGACCCCCCCTTATTAAACAAAACAATCCCCAAAAGACAAAGAAACAAACAAACACCCAGACAGAGGAATTAAAAAAAACAAAAAGACCAGGAAGCTGGAAGGTGCGCTCGGTCTGCAGAGCCAATCCCTCAGATTAAGAAAAAAAAGGTAATGCATGCTGGAGTTCTGCAAGTTAAGTAGTGGGAGGACACACTTGCTTCACAGCAGCTAATGATTTCACAGTACTTAAAGCTGTGAATTATGTCTGTTACCTAAAGTGCAATATGTCTGTGTCAAAGCTGCACGAAATATCTAATTGTGGTTTTAAGTACACAGGGATGGATGGAAGAGTGCAGAGTTTGATTTGATCAATTTCAAGGTCAGTAAATATGACAAATATGGGAAGGACGTGGAAATCATTAGTGCTTCCAGAATGGTGGCCGCAGTTATAGTTCTCTAAAATCTACATTTTTTGAAACCTCAACATGTCACATTGGTTTATTGGAGCCAGAAGTGACTACGTTTGGATGAGAGCATAAAAGGCTGAGTTGTCACCAGAGATGGGGAGTAACGCGTTACTGTAACAGCAAAAAAA
>NW_005187416.1:2714991-2716028 GCF_000239375.1 Pundamilia nyererei
AAAAAACAACCGTTTTCTTATTAGTAGATCATGTTTGGTAGCCAGTTCTCATGAAGTGGTATAAGACAGATCAAAGTGCTGCAAGATTTGTGGACTGACCAGTTCAAAGCACATTGGTGTAATTATCCCACAACAGTAAAAGACAAATATGAAAATGCAGAAGAACTAACGGATACGTGATTTCCTGTTTTCTTTCCTGACATTTCCCAAATGTCTGCACCGTCAAAATGATAAAATATTTTAGTTTATATTGATAAACAGTGATCATACCATTAGTGATAAAAAGTTCACGAGGATTAATTTGCATCTGTAGAGCACTGTGCAAATGTCTCGAGCGACACCTTGTTTGTGTTTTGCTATTTTGCTGTACGATTTTACGAAGCTACGTTTATTCTAACACACTGTGAACTATGTTAAGAAAGCTTTCTTGTAATTTCTTTAAGTAGTCTTCTTGAAGGACATTCAAAGCTTATCTGTGGATCTTTGCTGCCTTTTGTTCCATTCTCTGTCAAGATTATCCCAAACTACTTCGATGTTGTTGAGGTCCAGGCTCTGGGGAGGCTACTCCATGATTGACAGGGTTCCATTGTGTGTTTTTCTATCCGAGTATGCTTTGACTGCTCTGGCAGTGTGTTTTGAATCATCATTCTTGTCACAGAACAGGTGTGGGTGTGTTGGGCCCAAATGCAGGACTCGTGAGACAGGATATAAACTCAAAAGAGCAGCTTTAATCTGGAATTCTCTTTCAAAGTAACACAATATACAAAACCAGGCAGAGCTGGAGCCAGAAAAGCAAAAACTTAGAGACAAAGGGAAACCACACAACAAGGGAGCATATAGAGGGAGCATATAGCACGAGGGAGGACATGACAAAAAACTGGGGAAAACTGAGGGCTAAAGTACACAAATGAGGCAGTAAGGAAGCAGGGAAACAACCGGCGAAATCAAGACAGGTGAACAGAATCTAACTAATGATACAAACGGATACACAACTATACACAACGCACATGAGAAAAGAGACGAACACACATTTTTGT
>NW_005187416.1:2718262-2767502 GCF_000239375.1 Pundamilia nyererei
TTTAAGTGCTGCATTAGTGCACTGCGGATATCATACATTTTTCTTCGGCAGTGGGATTCCTCCTTAGAGGTCTGGTGTGAATTCTGGTACTCTGGCACCCCCAGTGCAGAACTGAACCTTTATTACAGGTTAGATAAGGCATAAATGGCTGGTATAGTCACAGCGGGGCTGCTGATTGATTTCACTTTGAGTCAACTCTGCACTCCACGCTGAACCAAATTACCACTGAGCTAAATTTACTCGACTGCTGAAACGCCAGTCGTGCCACATCAGAAAAATAATAAGTTAGACAAAGAAGTCCTGTTATTGCCAGAGGTGCACTTGTACTCTTTGTGCATCAAGTGCGTAATTTTGCTAAATTAGATTTCCAGCAGAGAATCGGATGACAAAATGGCATAAATGTGCGCTGTACATTTTCCCATATATTAGCATTATATCATACCATAGCCTGCAAGTATGGCCGGACCATTTGAAAGCTGCATCCAGACTGTTAATGCAGGAAGTGAAACTGTAGACATCCTCACTATGGAGATTGTTTATTAGTCTGAAGTGCACGTCATTAAAATCATTACTTAAAGCTGCAATCTGAAAACGCATGTATGTGCAAAGATATTTTGAGAGACTGTGCTGCCATATTTCTCTTGACTGTCTGTAAATTCTGCAAAAACTAGTAAAAACACACATGAATAATATCATTTCCTGCTTACCTACAGCTCTCAGTCACAAAATATGTAGCTTTATTTTTCCTAGAGGTAACGATGACAGTTTTTTGTCCAATTTTACTCAAAAAAAGCAAATAGTGTACTTACCTGGCATTAAGTACTTATGTGTGACTGACTCAGTAATAAATAAATAAATAGAGGGGATGTGTTATTTAACCCCAAGAACATGATTTACTGACATTTAATGCTGCAACAATCCATCACCATCATGGTGAAAAATAGGAAGTAATTCTTACGATCACTTCATGTGTTGTATAAAACAATTTGCTGGCAGTGAAAAAGAAGAATATTACAAAACTGTTGCAGTTTGTTAAAAAAGGCTGAGGAGTTAGTTCATCATCAACAATATGATGCTATTTAAAGTAGACGTGCTCTGTTCATTTCCAGCTCCGTATTTGTATTCTTGGACTAAAGTAGCTTTTCATGAGTCATGCTTCAAAATAATTCTTATTTATTTCATCTTGAGCCTTCCTGCAGCCCCTTATTTCATCCTCGGTCTGATTTAACCTTCTCCCTCTCACCCAGCTTTCTTCTGAGTGCAGGCAAAAGATTTGAGCAACCAATCGGTGGAGCTTGTGTGCTCACAGCCAGAGCTGTGTGCCCAACATGACCATGTTGGCGAAACTGGCTCTCGGTGAAATTATACAAATCCAAAACTGAGCAGCCGGAAGGCCTCACAGGGATTATTTGTACATACACTGATGATTTGAAACTTTGGCAATGATTTATTTGAGCATCATTGCTATATACAGTCATGTGAACAAGAGTTTTCACAGGACTCTATGCAAGCCTGCAAAAAAGCACACCCTTCCTGCTTCCCTGGGAATTAAGAGCGTAAATAGAGCCATTGATCAAATGCACCTGATCAGGTGATCATGAGTAAGCATGAGCACCTCTATAAAATAAAAATGTTGGCAGGTTGCTGCTCTGAAGCATTCAGGTGTGTGTTAACAAGGTGCCATAATCTTTTCAGCTGTGGATGTTCTAACAAATTCACCCCACGGTCAGCCCACGTAGAGCTACACCTAAGCCCTCAGTTAGCATGTTAAATGTTAAAGTTCACGACGGTCTGTTAGAAAAAGCCGGAATAAGTGTGGCTTGTATGAAGAAAGCCTCTTCTTTCTAAAAAGAACATGGCAGCATGGCTAAAGATTTGCAAAACTGCAAGAATAATGCACTTGTATTGTGCCAACTGTGAAGCATGGTGGTGGTGTGGCGATGATTTGGGCTTGTTCCTCAGCCATGGGACTCCAGACCTCAACCCGATTGAAAACCTGTGGAGGGTTATATATAAATGCATGAGCTGCAGTAACATTATAAAGCAAAGTGGGCCAAAGTTCGTCCACAACAACATTAGAGACTGATAAAGTCATACAGAAAACAATTACTTGATGTTATTGCTACTAAGTGTGGTTCTAGAAGGTACTGAATCGTGGTTATGCTCATTTTTCCACAGGACTCTCGGGTAAAGCTTTCTGTTATTTAAGTGAAAAGCAGATTAATTTTCTTGCTTTGTCACATTTTCCACGTCTGGGGTGCGTCAGATGTGTATTAATAGTACTTCATGCTATTTTTATTATAAACACATAATAGATTTCAATCACCAAAAGATGAGATACAGCAAGTTAACGCACATATTGTCCCGCACTGTATGGTGGACGATTATAGAAGCTGCTGACAGCTGCAGAGAGGCCACTGCTCACCAGAGCCCAGACGCCTCAGGCACTCAGTCTCATAGACGCAAATGGATTCAGTGTGGCAGCACCTCCGAGAGTGGGCTGCGTTTTCTCCTTAAAAATGTATTTATGCTTTGTAAGAGGTTCCTTTGAATCTGTTATGAGAATCTGGAGAAGGTGCAAATGAGATGACGATAAACACGACCCGTCGTTTTATTATTGTGGCATCACTGATGTGACAAATGTTTGTGCTGTGTGAATCAGATCAAATGTAAACACAGTTTATTTGTAATAAAAGTCCTTCAGAGATGTTAAAGCTGATCCTAAAATGAAACGCATATGAGGACAATTTAAGCTTCGGATGCATAAGAGCTCATAAAATCCAGCTAATGAACATTTTGAATCGGCATACTTTGATACACGGTTTTCTCTCTATATAGATTTTTATACATTTTTCCACACCTACACCTAAAAGAAAACCCAGAACCAGACACAACTGACTCATATTTGATCAGCAGTAGCAGCTGAAAATATTTGGTATGACTCAGATATATAAAGATCCATTTAGTGTGGAGCGTATTCCGCTGTATCGTGCATTCGTTTGCTTCCAACGATCCGAAGTCAGCATCCATATCCCAAGTTCCAAAACCCCACTTACTGCTCTCTAACGACCTGCGTCTCACCTGAGTTCAAAGGGCTTTGATCTCAGCTGCCCAAGTGAAGTGAACTAAAGGAGTAAACACTCCAGACTTTGAGTAAACACCTCCAAGTATGGATTTTAATGGATGGGAGCCGCTGGATGAGACGAAACACACTACAGTAGGTTTCTATACCCACCTCTGCAGAAGCTTCTTGCTGCTGCGGGAGATGCACACAGCTGAGGGCAGGGTGAAAAGCACTGATATATAACCTTCAAGTATAAGCTGGACTCTCTATCAGGGACACACGGGCAGACGCGCACTAGGAGACGATGCATCATTAAAATACAAAAACCGCAAAGAAAAGAGCAGTCGCTTTAAATTAACCTCGTCTTTTGTCTCCACATCCTTGCCCTTGAATGGATCTGTTACCCGTAAGATAAAAAGAGGTTTGAATTTTAAATCGGCATAAACAAATAATAACTTCCAAAAAAGTGCGTAACACCATTACTTTCACATGCTGTATAAATCAGGTCCCCCTGTGAGATATTAGGCACCCAATGAGCCAAAATCCTTCAAGGTCAGAGCGTCCCTTCATATATGAAGCTACGAGGCTGAATTCTTGACATAACTCACGCTGACACGGAGCACACATCGTGCCAAAAAAATGTAAGATGATGAAAAAATTCCCACTCGTGTTAACAATGGAAAGCAAAGTAAAGACGACACTGCCATTTGTGTATTGCATTTTCTTTAGTACTTTACATATAACGGGAAAATACAAGGGTTTGCTTTCAAGAGAATACAGGAAATTTAACAGTGCTCTGTACATTACAATATTATAGTCAGTGTGGTGGTTACTTGGCACAGCCAACCGAGCCGTGCACGTTGTGCACATTTCACCATGGGCGGGGGGTGAGGGTGGGGATACAATTCAAAATCTTCATTTACATGTTATAAGCAGTCTAAGTTTCTATTAGCAGCTTGAAGAAGATACAAAATGAGCAATATCTACACTTTGCCAAAGCAGGAAGGGACTGGAGGATGTAAAAATCATAATAAAAATAACGTATTAAATACTGTGTGAGTACGTCAGCGAGGAGGGGAAGAAACATGTGAAAACCGAAGCTGCTATTAGACACTTAATCTGTAAAGTCACCAGATCAGACTAACCAGGTTAACACTAATCACAAAAGAACCAGGCTTAGTTAGGAATTCTACATTCATCCTGAGAGACCGTCATTTGAAGTCAAAACTCAAACTGATTTTTCTCTCTAGTTCACAGGAAAACATGTCGATGTCGTAGCTGAAGGAGGTCGGGCTTGGACCGTCGTCTCGTTTGTAGCCGATAACACAGATTTAAAAATTATTAAAACCAGAATTGGTCATTATTCTTTTCAACCACATGGAACACAGAGAGGGCATGCAGCAAATCAAACCCTTAAAGTCCCAATCCAGGATTTATGTAGATCAGCTGGGGGTCTATATACAAGTAATATATGGAAAAGTACAGTTTAGTGATGAGAAATAATCTCACGCCCACTTTCAGACAAGAATTAAAGGGACAGTTCACCCGAAACTAAACCTCTGGGTTGTAGTGATATTTAATCATGTCATTTTTTTGGGATTTTCCCAGTTTTATAGAAAAAAAAAAAGCTCTCATCACATAGATCATGACCTGATTACACAAAGCGATCCACAAACCTTGTGGTGCGCACTTACATGTACAGCAGGAACTATTTTCTCTTCACCCAACTACACCCTCCAACCATAACAAAGTGCAGGAGAAAGCATCAATCTACCCATGACACGATGCACACCCTAGTGACAGAGTGACATCATGTAAACAACATAAATAGCGTCAAGCCTTCATTTACAGCTGAGCTGCAATGTTAACAAGCCGCACGCTTCGTTTTTAGTGTTTGCAGACAGTAGAAAGAAAACAGTTTAAAGAAGAAATCGCTCCAAGCGAGGTTTGTAGAGGTCTTTTCAAGGAACTGGTTCAGGATTTCTGAAACAGACATTGCTGTTGAGGTTTTAACAACCTTGAGCGCCTCAAGACAAGAGCCATCTGGTTTCATTATATTCAAGAGAAGGAGAACAATACTCCTGCTGATACCTCTATACCTGGAAATACCACATATTTTAAAATGTGTCTTTGTATTTATTTTGCGGTGAACTGGCCCCTTGAAAGGATTAATCCAGCTGCTGGTAGGTAGTCACACTGAGTGTTGAAACATGTGGTTTTCCAATGGGAAATAAAGTAACAGCTTTTGTATTTGCTACGAGTGACCGTGTCTTCAGATTGTCAATCAGTGAAATTTTTAAAGTACAGATAAAGTATGTCTTTAATTCTATATTTTCATCTGAAGAAGCTGGTATTTGCATAACAGCTGCCACAGTGAGAGGAATTCTGGATTGGGTCTTTACCCAGACCCTTTCCAGGGTCTTAAAGGCGGTAAAATGGCAACAAAATACATTTTGAGTGACAAATAGAGCCACAAAAAGAAGCATGTCACATTTGTTTGCTTATTTGCAGGATCCAAATTAGACAGTTAACACTAAAGAAAACTCCAAGCCCTTAGATGCACACTACAGAAGTTAAGCAGAGTTACATGGAAAGCCATTTTTTAAATCTGCTTGTCTCATTAGTCCTGAAAAGAACTTATTTTATGTGAGATCAGAGCTGGAATAACATCAACCTTTAAAGTCGTCTCTAGTTATTCTCTCTAAGTACTATAAAGCAGACAAGCTAACAGGGCAAGTGTAATTAAAAATACTATCAGCCCTGCTCCCGGTTACTATGCATCTGTCTGCCTGGCGACGTTTTCAGTCTTCAGATATTTTACGCTTAACTCTCCAGAGCTTTCATTTTTTCTGCTTGAGCTTACCTGAAAGCCACGTCAGTAAACATTTAAAAGACAGCAATTAACACTTCTACACAACAACACTTAGGCTGTGTTGATTTCAACCGCTTTGATTTGTCAGTAAAGCCTGAGGTACATTTACATGATCTCACACCCGCACCCATATCATCCTCACAGCTGAGTAACAGAAGCACATTTAGCATTTTCCCCGCAAAAGCTACTACGCTCCGGCACCGTTCATATTTGAAGTAAATTTGTGACCTCTACACACAAGTTCACCGGAATAGAGAATCGAAACAGGGCCCACATAAAGGTGTGTCTGAAAACAGTGTGACAGCATGAGATGGTCATGACTTAAATGATGGAAGAGAATCAATGATTTATTCCGTAACCTTCTTTAAGGATGGATGGCGTTTCCTGCAGAGTTTAGAGGATCTTGTGCTCAGTGAGAATGTTTCCATTAGAAGTTCTTCTTTTTATTATTTTTCCAAAAGGCTGGAGGGCCAGCCAAACTTGGGGAAGGGAAGTAAATCATCAAAAGATTAGAATCTATTACAAGTCTGATGCATAGCAAATCCCCTCGTTCAACAGTCAGATGTGATACCATTTAATAAAAATCTACAGTTCTGTTGTAACATTACCGAGGGGAACCTTCAGCCCACCACAAGACTATAAAATATTCAAGACTTCAACCAGCTTCCACTCGTATACCTTGGAGTAAGCAGCTTGTCAAATGTTCGAGCTGGAACTGGCTCCAGCTCGATGCAATATATACATATACTAGAGAGGAATGTCTGCATGTATGTAAGCCTGGCCTGGCCTGGAATGGCATGGCATGCGTGTAATGCATGATAACATATTCAGTTTAGTTATGTGTATGAATGATTATATAATTACAATATAAACATTTACAAATTTGGAAAAAAAGTTGCTGATTGTGCCTCACGATCCCCTTCCATGCAAAGAATGTTAGAGATCCTCGCAATGCACAAGCTCTTTGTATTTATTCCTCATGCTGGAGAGCAGTCGTAGAATTTTACATAGTAGCTCTTACTACACTGTCTCTAGCCGTCGTGAGAAAACAGGGTGTCCGCGCTGATATACGAGTGAACTGTGACCATTTTTTTTATTATAAGGCATTAAGATTTGTTCAGGACCATGAGGACTAGTAGTAGTAGGGCACTGCTTTTGACTACCTATGAAATGTAGAAAAATGTAAGGAATGAACATGAGTACAAATCATGAGTGTGCCGCACCAACAACAACTATGAAGAACGTTTTGCCGTTAAAAGAACGCTTTTCCTACTTTGGCGAAAAACAAAAAAACAAAAGAAAAAATATGATTTTTTTTTTAAAACATAGCTTTCATGAGAGTCTTTGACAGTTATTTGCTCATCAAAGGCCTCTTTGTTTGGAATAGGTACAGTACTGCAGAGTCCCACCGAGCCACGACCGGTACCATACACCTGTCCGTATCAGGCTTTCATTGAAATCAGATCCTGAAAATAAGAGAGCCTCAGCAGCTCTCTCGTCGCCCATGGCTCGGCTTCCCAGTGAAACAGGTTTGCAAAAGCCAAGATTTACAGATTTCTCTAGCAATCGAGATCCTCTGGTCAGGTCTTTGGCTTCCTCGCGTCCTCCTCTGTGTGAGCGTGTATGAGATTACAGCACTGTGCAAACTAAAAGAAACTAACCAAAACAACAGTTGACCTTTTAGTCTGTGAAAAAATTATCTTTCACTTAGGTGTAAAAGAGAAAAATAGAAAGGAACGTTCTTCTTAGAAAGCCGAGAGTGGGGCTCGACGCTGCACCTCGTATCTCAGGCTATTTCTTTTATTCTGCGCATGTAATCGTGCAGTTCCTCTGGGTCTTGAAAGCCCATATCCTGGCAAACCCACTGAATGTCCTCTTCATCTGCTATCGGGATGGAGTTATAGGGCAGCTCCTCTGTGGGAAGGGTGGTAAAAGTGGTGAACTTGACTCGCTTGCGCTTAGAGGTGGGTGAACTGGCATCCTCGCCGTTCTCCTTTGTAGAGCCCCCAGAGCTGCCGTCGCCCCTTCCGTGTACCTGGCTTTGAACGCTAGTCTGGGAACTGCCACTGCTGTGGTGGTCCCCGTGGCAACAAGTCTGTACGCCCTCCAGAGGGTTAGTGGGACTTTCCACTTGCTGTGGTGACAGATCACACTGGGCCCTCAGCGGCTGGCCGTTTCCCAGGAACACCCAGTGGTGGGAGTGATCCATGTTGGCCTGACCCTCAGGTGGGATCCGCTTATGGCGGTATTTAAGCACAAAGACAATGCAGTTGATGAGAAAGACTAAAATGGCCAGGCAGAAGACTCCCAGTAAAGCGTACATGCCAATCTCAAGGTCAGTCATGTTGCGAGACGAATGCACAAAGTCTTCCTCCTCCTCTTCTTCACCCTCAGTTGGTTCCTCTTGGATACTCATAGTAGGTAAATTGGTGTAATCAATGGGAACACTGGCAGGCTGCTCGTTAGATGTCTCATAAATTCGTCCACTAATGTTCGGATCGACGATTGGACGCCTGGTGACGGGTGCCAGCTCAATCTCCCCCTCCGTGGTCGCCTCTTCCTCAGAGTCCTCCTCGGGGCCAAAGCGGACCTTGACATAAACTGCAGCAGATGCGATGACGCTTTTGCGTTTGGTCTTCTGGCAGGCCTCACAGATGGTCATCTCCACACGCACCATCTCGCCAGATCCTTCTCCTTCTGCCACCACCACAGGCCAGCGTTGCTGAGGCTCCTGGGTTACTGACACAACTTTGTCATCCAATGTGGAGGCATTGAGGTTGTAGTCTTTGGGATCAAAGTAAGTCAGAGTGGCGGCTGTGTTGTCACTAAAAAGCATCCAGACAGACAAGCTGGCCTCCTGTCAGAGAAAAACAGAGAAATGCATTTTAAATTTCTAGAAATTAACTTTTTCTTGTTTCAGTATCAAAATGTCACTTCTGAAAATGCATCAAATGCCCAGACCACAAAAAAAAATCTGAAATCAACATTTTTTTTCCCATTGAGAATGTAATTTGACTTGTGGTTCATGAGAAAAACAAAGAAAAGTTATTCTAATTATTTCAACGCCATGAATATGTCAGGAGAAAGTAAGTGAAGAACATAAAAAACTGCACCAAAATCAATAAACAAGCTGCACTTACTTTACAAATCAAGAAACAGCTATGGTTATTCTTACACGTACTGTGTTTTTCCTTCTTTTGGGTAATATCTATACACACTAAGCAATGATGGATACTTATATTAAATACACCCCAAGTTCAAATGTTGAGGTCAGTTTATGTCCCCACTTGTAGCCATTCGACAGATTTCACACTGCTCTAAACACAAATTTTCAACTCCTGCATCTGTACGATGCAGTAAAGAACAGTTATCCCTAATATGGTCATATTAGTCATCAACTGTCAGCACAGTACCCCACTCAGCCAATCAGAAGACAGCATCCTTAATGGGAGACGAGCTAAAACTGTGGAAGCACATTTCTGCCCAGCAGAGACAAGTCAAAATTTTATTATCTCAAAATGTCCCTCAAAATATAAATGTACTTATTTATATATTTAGCAGTGGAAACAAGCTTCTATATATAACAGCTTGTTACAGGCAGTGGACGGATTGAGGAGCTGCACCAACACCCAGTGTGAAATAAACAAGGTTTATTTTGAAAATTAGAGTCCGACACAAAACAAAACGTTGGGAATGAACGTAATAGATCCACTTAAAACAAAAAGATTTTTGTAAATCTCAAGCAGACATAAATGTAAGATAATGATGATGCTATGTGTTAGTTTTACCAAATACAGAAAATCCATTTATTTTGTGTGAAGTACAGTATGTGCTCGAAAGCTTGCTTTTGTTAAATCCTATTATGAGTAATAGCAGGATGACCCTTTATTTATGGGTTAATAACAACGCTTATCAAGATGAGAGACGACTGATGGCCAAGGTGAAGCAAAGGTATAATTTTGATAAAACAATAACCCATTCTGTAGATGTTCATTCCTCACCAAAGAATATTTCAACAGTTCGGTTCCTGTTATTTCACGGCATTGATCGTGATTTGAATGCCTGTTCCCAACTGAGCCTTTGAAGTCCTGGACTTGCTCTAATTCCTAAATCTCCAGAGCATTTGTGAGCATCCGCAGTGCCCCTTGCTCAGTACAAGCCTCGACATGCACACAAAACGGCCTGCCTCTGATGTGCACACAAGCGAACCACTTGCGAGCACAGAGGAGGAAGGGGTGGCAGAGAAATGACTGTGTTGTCCTGAAGGCTACAACGCAGGTTCGTTCGGCAGCACAGACAGATGAGGCGCAAACAGCAGTGGTGTGCGCTGCAAATGATGAGCCCGTCTCTTTGTGTTTGCTTCTTGTGTTGGTTTTATTTTTGTATTTTCTATCACTCTTCACTGTCTGCTCTCCCCTATAGAGAAATTGGATAAAAAGCCTGGGTGCCACTGCCAACACGGCAGTTACCTGACAACATTCATCTGCTGCAGAATAAACCACAACATTGGTGTCCGTGTAATCAAGGATGCATCTGACAGTCCCTTTTGTTCACAGCTTGCCTAAACATCAGGAACCAACCATTAGGAAAAACTGACAGAAAGGGAAGATTTTGTTTGTAGGTGCAGAACAAATGCACAGAAGGAAAAAAGATGTTTTTGGTTCGAAAGAATGGAGGGAATCAAGTAGGGAAATATCAACCCTATGTTTGGTCCAAGCCTCTAACAGATTGGTTTAGGGTCCTCTAATGTGCTATTCGGGTGTCATTCTACCTGTCGACATTTTCATTAACATTATTCACCTTTAAAAATTCATCATGCAGTCCTAAGTGGCTCAGACATAAACATAAACTGTGTAAACTAATATTTGTGTAATATATGCCTCCTATTCTACTTTAGGAAACTCTAAGAACCAAAAGCAAAAGCAGTCTGACAGCAAAGTACACTATTGGGGTGATACTGTGGAGTCTTTAAGGTAAGATGGGGCCTGATTATTCAAGACAGGATTTTGAGACAAAATTTGAGACAGGATGTTGCTAATCCAAAGAGATATTGTGTAAATGAAAGTCCTACATATTTGTATCATTTCCTTTCTGAAGGACATATTATGGTCAAAAATGACTCTTCACATAGCTACTGGACGACACGATAATGCTATCAAGACAAAGTATTGGGCTAGACACCATCTTTATAAGATGGTCAAGTACAATAACCTAGCAGCCCGGTTGGGGACCATTAGAGTTGAAGCTCCAGTGTGAAATTTATGGTTTTCAGGGTTTTTAATCATTAACTCCGTTTCCCTGGGTCTTTTCCCGCGTTGTAGTTGTGCGTCTTATTTTGAAAGAGATACTTACACGTTACCATAGTGACCAGAGAGCATTAAGGGGCAGAGAGGAGGATGTTACTCTCAATTCTGTTGACGCATTTCAGGACGACGCTGCTAATAAAATTACACAATTACACAGTGAATTCGTGTTTATTATTATATTTACAAAATAACACAGTTTTTGTCTTGGTCGTATCATTTTATTTTGTTGTATTTATCCGCGACACCTTAAAGGCCGGTCCGTGAAAATATTGTCTGATATTAAACCGGTCCGTGGCGCAAAAAAAGGTTGGGGACCGCTGCGATAACCTCAGTTTTGTCTGAATTTAGAAGCAGGAAATTAGAGGTCATCCAAGTCTTTATGTCTTTAAGACATGCCTGTAGTTTAACTAGCTTATTTGTATCATCTGGCTTCATGAATAAATAAAGCTGGGTATCATCTGCAATATGCAATGCAGTACTATTAGCGTTTTCTAATAGTATTGCCTAAGCGATGCAATTATAATGTAAAAAGTATTGGTCTCAGCACAGAACCCTGTGGAACTCCATGACTAACTTTGATGTTAGTCATGGAGATTTCCCATTTACATGAACAAACTGAAGTCTATTAGATACAAACAATTCAAACCGGTGCAGTTTATTTATTATTCATTTAAAACCAACGTTATGTTCTAATCTCTGTAGTAAAATATTGTGGTCAACGCTGCACTGAGATCTAGCAAAACGATCATAGAGATGAGTCCACAGTCAGAGGTCATAAGAAGATCATTCATAACTTTCACTGGTGCCGTTTCTGTGCTGTGCTGCACTCTAAACCCTGACTGAAACTCCTCAAATAAACCATTCCTCTGCAGATGATCACCCAGCTGTTTTAGAATTACTTTTTTCATGAATTTCTGAGATGAAAGTAAGTGAGCAGCTTGCCATGTTTTATTTGAAAAAACACTCCACTGTCAAAAATTCATGTCCTCTGTTCAACCTCAGTTCTCCTTTTCATGGATGCCTTTGCCCTTGATTGTAACAGCTAGGAGAATAACTACACTCATCACTTTAGTGGAGAAAGAATTTTAACGGTGTTTCTGTGTTTTCTCAGAACTGACATGTGGGTATAGTAAGCAAAACTCTTTCATCTGAACAACACGATATGAATTAAAGCTACCAATATGGATGATAGTAAAGTAACTTTCTCAAGTTTTTATTTTGTGGCATCTAGAAATATATATATATGGATGTAAACGCAACATGAACAGCTTGGATTATAAAATATGCATAAGCAGTGCAAATATTATTCCGTGACATTTGCATCAATTTAAGGTTGCAGAAGTACGATGTGTACTTTTTCGCTACGCAGCAACAACAGCAACAGGAGTGGTTTACAAAGATCCCTTAAACGCTGAAGTCTTTCAGTTCAAAGAGGATTGAACTTTGTCATGTGGAACAGAATAATGCAAAGAGACCTTGATTGTCCAACTCGCTCCATACATAGTTTATGTGTTTCATTCATTTCTGGAGTAATAGAGGACATTTAGTAAGTTTTCCTGTGAAACGGAATCAAATGGCTTGAAATAGCTCCAGTAGTCCTCTGAGAGGTTTGCCGGCAGAGGAATTGGCTGCCTTTTATGGCCCGGCCTTGGAGAGCACTTAGGACAATACATTACAATAATTAAATTTCAAGGTGGCCAAGAAGCGGAAAGCAAGAAGAATTGGAATTTAATGCTCGCTTCTCTCTCACTGATGCCTGATGTGGTTGTCGTTGCGTTTTTAGCAACTTGCAGGCCAGAGAAAGGGCAAAGCGGGAAAACGAGTCAGACGCACACATACACACATTTCTCCCGAGGTGAAGCAGGGCTGCCAATTAATTCTTAGCTGAGAATTGCAGAGACTCTTGCTCCCGTGTGAAGAAACAGTGGCAAAGACTTTCCCCCTCTTACACAGACATCTTCGTGCTTTTCACTTGAGCAATAAAACCCATTTTGGGAAATGTATTTAGACGTATCAGAAGTGTTTTGCCAGGCTTGGCTAATATGCAGTTTTGTAATATATAATGGGACCAAAGATACTTATTAGTTCTCTGCAGCTGCCCTCACATGGTGCCCTTGCTAACAATGCTGGGTTCAGTTAAAAAAATCTAGCATAGAAATGGTTTTGTTGTCTATGTTGCGTGTTAAACCTGCATCAAACTGGCGACATGAACAGGATGCACCTTGCTCCTTTTTTTGTTCAAAAATCAAACTAGTACCTCCTGACTGCTGTCCACTCATTGGACATTTTATAAAGTGCACCTCAGTTGTAATGGATTAGACTCCTGTTTTTTAAATTCTTCATGGTGTAGATGATCCACATTGACATGATAGCACCACACAGTTGCCGTAGTTGTTTGCTGCACATCCATGATGTGACTCTCCTATTCCACCATATCCCAAAGATGCTTGACTGACAGCGTTTGATTGAGATCTGGTGACTGTGGAGGCTATTTGTATGGAAGCTCGTTTCCGCCATAAAAAAAAAACAAAACCAAAAAAAATATCCATAACTCAATATTTCGAGTTATTTTCTCAAAGTTTTGACTTATTAACTCAAAATTTTGAGAAAATTTTCGAGTTAGCACTGTCAATCAGTAATCTACGTGAATTACGTCATTTCCTTGTTACCCGGAAGCTGAAGCCCTCAGCTACAAATGCTACAGCTAAGCTACCAGTATTACAGCCAGTCATGAATGCACAAATTGCTGAGTATTTTCAGCGTGGCTTCACAACTGATGAAATCCTTTTGTTATTAGCTGAATCACATGGCGTTACAATCAGCAAACGTACTCTCGAAAGCGCCAATTTGTTGCGATCCAGTTTTGAGCGCGCATTCCTCTGCGCCATATCCTTCTGGGTAAAAAGAAAATGACGTCATTCACGTAGATTACTAATTGGCAGAGTTAACTCAAAATTTCGAGTCACTGTTCTCAAAATTTCGAAATTTCGAGAAAATAACTTGAAAGTTCAAGTTGTGGATACTATTTTTTTTTGGCGGAAGCAGGCTTCCATATATTTGAATACAGTGAATTCACTGAAATGTCCAAGAAATTAGTTTGAGATGATGTGAACTTTGTGACATGGCTGGTGACAGCCATCAGAAGACGGACAGATTGTGGTCATAAAGACATGAACATGGTCGGCAACAATATTTAGAAAGGCTGTGCTGTTTAAAAGATGCTAGATTGGCACTAAAGGGTCCAAAGTGTGGCAAGAAAATATGCCTCAGAGCATTATGCCAACATCACCAGCCTGAACTGTTGATACAAGGCAGAACAGATCCATGGTTTCGTGTTGCCTATGCCAAATTCTGACCCTGCCATCTGAAAGGCGCAGATGGCAAGGTCTGAAAGTTGAGTTTTATCAGACCAGGAAATGCTCTTCTAATCGTCTGTTGTCCAATTTTGTTGAGTCTTGTGAATCGTAGCCTCAGTTTCCTGCTCTTAGCTGACAGGAGTGGCACCTGCTGTAGCTTTCTGCTGCTGTACCCCAGCTTCAAGGTTCAAAGCGTTGTGCATTCAGAGATGCTCTTTAGAATACCTCGGTTGTAACTACTAGCTATTTAAATTACTGTTGCATTCCTATCAGCTTGAAGCAGTCTCGCTATTCTCCTCTGAGCTTTGGTGAAAATGAAAGTATTGTCACCCAGAGAACTGCTGTTCACTGAATATTTTCTCTTTTTTAGACCATTCTCTGCAAACACCAGAGACGGTTGGGTGGAAAATCCCAACAGATAAACAGCCCTTAAATCACCTTTCTTCCCTTTTCTGATGCTCGGTTTGAACTTCAGCAGGTTATGTTGTGCATGTCTTCATGTCTAAATGCAGTAAGTTGATGATATTTACAAGTAAACTTAATATCACCAGACTGGATGCATAAATAAGGAAAATGGTAAGAGCTAGGTGTTAGTCAGTAGCACATAATCCAGGCTCCTACTGAGCTACTGAATTAAGCTGTTGATAATGGGAATACTCAAATGGTTTTGGTATTACATTCAGACCTTAAATAAGAGTGTGTACTATCTTGTTTTTTCAGATGAGTTAATATGTACCTAAAATACAGGTTTTAAAATTGAGCACAGTCCTGTTGCCATGCCAGTTTAATTGGACTGCATGTGGACATGCTGACTTGTACAAGTGTGTTGGTATTTTGTTTGTTTTTGTAAGCTCTGAATTAGAAATGATCCAGGAAATTGCGTATACCACAAGACCAACAACACCAAACATCTGCAGCGAGGGTCATTTTTCAGCCAGCCTCCAATTAGGATGAATTTTTCAGTGAAATGGAAAAGACTTGGCATTGTTTACTTCAGCATCATTGTGGCATTTCTTCTTTTTTTTGTGGGGGATTTTTTTATTTTTTTTTTTAAATCACAGCTTAACGTTGTTATAGGATTTGGGGATTTGTAGATAACTGTTAATTAGTGTTGCATAACATACAAAAGAAGGTAGAAGAATTTCACTCGGCAGAAGTGAAACACCTTTTTAGATTAGCTTCTAATAAATTAACCACAATAAACCAGCAGTAAAGCAAAACTCTAACAACCCTAGAAATGCACTTGAGAAGTCGAGTTCGGTGACTCAAATTAGTAGAGGTGACACCGAGCACGCCTTTCTCACAAAGCAGCGTAAGTCTCAGACACAACTGCAGACCTTGATACAATTTAAAGAGGTGAAACCTCTGTAAAGCCGTAGAACTAGATGAAGAGTTGAAGTAAAGTTGGGAATTTTACTGTGAACTCTGGGAATTCCTTCCCCTTTGAGAATCTGCCGTTTTTGGCTCATCTGAGGTTGCGGCTTGATTTTAAACCTAACAGTAAAGCAGTTTAAAAATGCACAATGACTCTGCACTGTGTGATAACTCGTGTCTGTACCTGTTTGGGAGCAGCGAGTGTCTGGATTCCTGTTGCCTTGGCCACCATGGTGTGGCTGTTGCCGGGGCTGGGCTGCAGTGACAGGGTCAGGCCTGAAATGGCGTGAACACGCAGCTCTGTGATGGAAACCTTGTCATCTGTGACCGAGAATGCCGCCTCTCCTAATACTGCATCCACTGCCAGAGGAGACTCCACCTGCAGAGAAAAAGATGTGCTTTTATTGCATCCCCACATGACACAGGGACATCGTTTAAGTCCAGAATAGACAACAGCTTTATTGTCTCTCTGAAGCTCATAAAGCCCATGACAAGCCACTTTTGGATTAAAGTGCTTTGTGCTGTTGTTTGTTCCAGTGCATCTACTTTCTTCTGTGTCAATGCCTCGCTGTCTATCACAGTGAGAAAACAAACCTAAAAAAAAAGGCACACTCGAGACAGAATCTATCATCAACCAGACACAAGGTACAATTCGAAGACGCAACCGCACGCTATCAAAGTCACTGTTAGCAGAAAACACTTCTGCCCATCTAAGTGTCATCAAATGAAATGCCAAAACCATTTAAAGATTCTGTCCTGCCTCTGCGGGTAATCCTGTGCTTTTGACAATGCCTCTGCACCCAGTAGTTTAAGCACTTTTAAAATATCATCATTTCACTTTGCAATTGCAACCAGAGGTCACGAGGGACGGGAACAAAGTAAAGAGCCATTCAGTGAAGCAGTGGCCTTGTCCTTAGAGTCAGACGGGGAAATCTTTTCCTCTCAAGCATTTTATAACTCCAGCCAGAGTCAAAAGGCATGTGAAGCCAGACCTGAGATGAGTTTGGTGCTCCGACGAGCTTTTCCAATCACCATCAAGTGCAACCTTGAAACAGCAAGTCAGCTATGCCCATCGATACAAACGTCATGCTGCTAAAACAAAAGTCAAAGCTCAAAGTCTGGCTCATTTGTAGGTTAAAGTGAGACACACATTAAAAAATGTGTTACCACGCAACACTTTTTAGTTGTTGTTCTTTTTTAATGTGCAAAATTGTACCTTTCTTGCTAAAACCTGTCATTATTTTCCATTTTTATAACAGGATTATTTCATATTCACCAAATAAAATGCAAAAAAAAGAATCCTTTTGATTCACTGATTTATTAGGTGATAAAAGAACAATGACTGTAATTTGCTAACAGAACAAAGCAATAACTTTAAGACTTCATATTTAGATAAATGCCTATTTTTTTTTAACATATATAAACATATAATCCCAGAAAGCTTCTAATAGAAAGACACTCTTGTTCGTAATCACAGGTAATCAGCTGGGGATATTTCAGGGTGATATCGCTTAATTAAAAATGCTGCCCTGTAGTGCACGACATTAATCTGGATTCAAATAAATCCATCAAATTATTATTATTTGATATAAATAAAACGGCTCTTCACTGTTTGGTCGCCTTTGGCTCACATCGAAGTGCTGCATAATTTGGAGCAATAATTTGTTATGTAATTTGTCGTATGAAGGCTTGAGCCAAGTCATCAGTGGAAGCAGATGCATCTGCAGGTGTCTGGTTTTATTAATTTGGGTTCGATTCTTTATGAGTTCTGTTGAGCTTAAAAGGAAAACTCCCGTAATAGAAGCAAATTAAAAAGGTATTTATTAGCTGTTCCAAACTATTATTGCTATTTATTATCTTAAATAAACGCTATTCACATTCCCCAACTTCATGTTATCACCTCCAATGACACCTTCACTTTTATTTTCTTAGTCAGGGCACTGTTACAACGTAGCAGGCCGGGCTAATTCGATGTGATGTCAAACTTTGCGTCGCCTTAATACAGTAATGATACAGTGTTCTTTGCTAATGTCCTTTTAACCTACGGAGGTTAATGGCTGGCATCAGTTACATGCTGCTCTGAGAGCTGCTCTGCGTTTGAATTTGCTTCCCATATACACACAGTTTTCCCTCTATGGTGCATTCATATCACAGTAAAGTATTATAAAGTTACTAAAGTACTGTTGAATATTTTATAAAGAAACAAAAGTAATCTTTCATACCGGTAAATGCATACGGGCTAAAAATACGAGGGGGGGAAAAATCTTCTACGCAGCTATTAAATTCTGCAGTCAAATTCCACTTCCATATCCATATCCATATTGTTCGCCTGTGATGGATTAATGCGCCAGAAAAGAGAGTTATGGTTTGCTGGGCACCCAGAAACATGCACACATGCAGCCACAAATACACCAATGTGCAGAACCCTAAGGCGTGATAGTAGATGGATGAATTAAAAGAAAAGAAGAAGAAAAAACTTTTTTTTCTGGAGGAAAACTCAGTTGCACGATGGATCACTCTCTTTTTGGGAACAACAACAAAAACATTTGCATTTAGCTCGACTTGTCAAACTTTTCATTTCCACTTTTCATTTCTTCTTCATTCGGTTTAAGAGGAGAGTAAATACAGGTGAAGGCCTGAAGTTGTTTGATGAATGCCGACAGAGCTGAAGGATGTGTCCTGAGCGAAAAAGAAGTCACTTTCTGCGTAAAAACATGTCTAATCATAAATCCTGCTGAGGTCAGACAGAGTGCGACTCTGCCAGGGAAATCTGTTTACTTACAATTGATTTTCTGCTATTTCACGTTCCAGTCAGCTGTGGCTGATATTTTCAATGGCCAATTATAGTGACTAAAAAGAAACGCTAACACTGCTTAAAATCAATATTGGCAACTATGCTCCCAAAAATCCCCCACAATTCAAATAGATCACACTGTACATCGATTGTTTAAAATAAAGAATTGTAATGGCAAAAAAGGTAATCTCGTTCACGGTTATGATCCATGCTGGAAATGTATATTATGTAGCCATTTATTCCTCAGCTGTCATTTACTCAGCTTAAGAAAAAGAAATCACTTGGAGCTATAAATCAGCTGCTGAAGCTGAACTTTGGTATGAAGACTTGAACCTCCCACGGTTTAAGCTATTTTTGTTGCTTTATCTGGCACACATACACCCTGACAATAATCTCATAAACCCCTTTTTCTGCATTCTATACTGCCTACAGATTCTTTACCATCAATCTAATTGAGCTATCAAATCTTTTAACTTTTCAACTAAATCAAAAACACAGGAATATATATGAAATATGAAATAATAAAGGGAAAAAACCTACACTCAAACAGACAGGATCATAATTTTGCACATAAGTCACAATAAACAAAACAAAAAGTGAAAAAAGATAAAATTAAATAAACGAAACCCCAGAGAATAAATATGAGCACAGAAAGAGTTGATTCATCCTTTTTCTTATGTGCATGTTTAAACTGTGGACATCTGCTCATGACTAGACTACTAGCACTTGTTCTTATGTATGATTACTGTCACAGTGCCCGCTGAGAATTCTTGCATATGTGATAATGAGATTTATGGAGCAGGCTCTTTGACTGGGGGCCAGAGAGGCACTGGTGAGAGCTGATTTATTGGTATAGTTAGTAACAGTCATCTACTCGAGGATGCATATCTAAGACACTGTCTATGGCACGATTACTCCTTTTTACTGTACATGAATCCTCCATTCTCCATCATTGCATGATGACACCGGTGCATAATCACCAGGAGGTAATGTACAGATCACAGATTTTTGGAAAATAAATAAATATGTCGGAGTGGATGGGAAAGACGGGGATTTCTGAAGCCCTTGAGCCAAACTTGGACTTGTGGATGGATGTTTTTCCGAAGGTAATGAGGATCCCATATATATTATTTATAGTCAACTTCAGACCGCACGAACTTCTCCGTAGTTCTAGTAGCTGTGGGAGGTAGAATATTCCCTTTTCCTGCACTGCAGGGGCTTGGTACCATTACAACTCATTTATTAGGATATTTTTTTTTAACCTTCTATTATAGAGCAGCCATTCTACCCTGAACCAAGACAATGAGAACTTTTGATTGGCACAGATGTATTCAATTCTGTCTTATTTATATAAGTTTGTAAGTGAAAAGCTAAACGATCAGCTAAATGACATCCTATGAGGAAGCTCTTGGTGATACCTGTAAGGAAGATCTCCCTTTTGACAGGAAGAGACCTCTATCAGACACAGGCTGACTTTGGGGTGCAGGTGGTTGAAGGTTTAGGGGAAAGAGAAGGGAAAAGAAGAGCACAGAGACCACAAAACAACAAACAGGACAAAACACAAGCTGCATGAGAGTTAACGTTAATCTCGGGAAGTTAATAACATGCAGAAAGAACAAAACAAAACAAAAGAAAAAGCATCAGGTGTGGAAAGAGCGGGGTAAAGAAGTGCTCAGTGCATCATCTTAAGTCCCCAAGCAACCTGAGCCTACAGCAGCATAGCAAAGGCTTACGGGTCATCCTGATCCAGCCCCGACTATACTTTTAAAACTTTAGTAGAGTGGGTATAGGAAGCCTTGTAGCTGGAGAATTGAAGGCTCAACCTCTATTGTACTTTTAGAAAGTCTAGGAGCCACAAATAAGCCTGCGCTTCCACAGCCAGGTGACGGCAACACCTGCAAATAACGTCCAGGCGTGTTCATCACTACATAACGAGCGACACACACGCCGTTCTTCTCGTTTCATTAGATTGTTTATATTCTTTGTCAAGTATTGTGTGTCAAAAACTTTCCCCATCTAGGGAAATTAGTTCAAGCTATAAAGGATGTGGTGGGTGGCAGACGCACGTTACTCACAGTATGTGTTTCTATATAAAAAATAAATAAAAGTATATTTAAGTTTAAGTAGGTTTACAGTCTTACCGCTGATCAAAAACATCATAAACCCAGAGGTTTTAGTTCTCCAGCATCAAATACGCCCTGATTTGTATTCTGTTGACGTCTGTTGTGTTCAGTTACGGCACACGGAGAGGATTCTGCTCTTAACTTTATTATGTGCAAAAATGAAACGCACTTGTTGTTTGAGAGCGGTTTAGTCAACAACATCCAAGTGTTTGTATTTAGTTATGAATGAATTTTTATCGTCTGAAGCTGAAAATAGCTCAATTGCAGGACAGGATGGTTTTTGGTACTCAAGTTAATTGAATCTGTCAGCTTTAAATCTATAAATAATTGGCATAAACACGAGCAGCAGATTCTTCCGTCTAGTCTTTTAAAAAATCATATTACCAGAATCCCAAGTGTCCCAGGAAAAAGACGTCTGTAATGTGTCTCAAAATAATTATCCAGAATGTCAAATGAGAAAAACTGAGGACATCTCTAGTCAGGTTTATTATTTATTCCAGGGACAATGATGCAATCTGGTGATTTCAAAATAATGAGGGTGAGAACAGCTGAGAACTTTTGGTACTTCTGGAGGAAAATGAAGCTTCTGCTTTTGACACATTAAAAATGAAAACCCAGGAGAAAGATTTGTCCCTGGCTGTTAGCCGTTTCTGATGTTTGTCATGTATTCCTGAGTGCATTTGCTTATCAAGTGCAGCAAACTGTCTCTCGTTCTCGTTCAGATTGGCTCATTTTCCTTTACCGCAGTTACTGATTTCCCATGTTTCCAACGCTGGCTGTGGAAAAGCCCCACAGAAGGCTCTGCTACATGTTACATTCGATGTGTGTGTAAACACAGAAAGAGCGCCTTGTGAAAACAAGGAGGAAAAAAAAGCTTGTTTACTGGTAGTGAAGTTCACTAGTTTGGTTTGTTGTCGTGATAACATTTTCTAATTATCACCAGAAGCACATCGAGGAGGCATGAATAGAAATCATGATCCCCCGCCAATCAACAGCTGAACGAGGGAACATGTAACACATTTTATTTTTTATGTATCAAATTTTATACAGAGTAGCGAAAAAGTCTTTACCCATTTGACATACTGGTAACATTTACATGTTTCAGATCATCAGATTTTAATATTTGACAAATGTAACCCGAGTTAATAGAAAATGCAGTTTTTAAAATGCTAATTTCATTTCTTAAGGAAAATAAGCTATTTAATATAAAAAAACAGTAACTGCCCTCTACACCTAATAACTGGTTGTGCCAACCTTGGCAGCAAGAACGGCAATGAAACATTTGAACTGCAATCACTCGTCTCTGCAGAATTTCTTTAATTCAGCCACATTGGAGGGTTTTGAAGAATGAACAGCCTGTTTGAGGTCACGCCAACGCTTTTCAATCTGATTTAAGTCCAGACTTTGACTACGCTACTCTAAAAGTTTCATTTTGTTTTGGTGAAACATTCAGAGCTGGACTTGTTTGTGTGTTTCGGATCATTGTCCTGCTCCATAATTCAAGTAAGCTTGAGCTTCAGGATATGAACTGATGGCTGAAAATTCTCATTCAGGACCTTTTGATAGAAAGCAGAATTCATGGTAATTAAGCCAAAAATCAGAATCAGTGTTTATTCTTCCAAAAAGTTCAGCTTTTGTCTTGTCAGCCTTTTTGGACAAATGTCAGTCAAGCCTTTCTATTTGTTCACCTGGAAACTCTTCCATGGATGCCAGAACCTTGATCGAGGAAAGATAGGATGTTTCCAAAAATTTGGTCAACCACAATTAATTCATAATTCAACGAAAGGGGTAATTACCTGCCAGGAGGTTTGGACAGCTTTCTTTCTTCTTTGTTTCTCCCCACCCCCCTTTTTTTTTTTTTTACCTTATATGATGAAATCATCACTCCAAACTGTGGTTTTTCTTTCCTTGGATTATCTTTGACTAATATTAACATTTGTTCTACAGTTTAAAACATGTAAAGAAATCGGGAAGGGAGGAAATGCTTTTTCATGACCCTGTATATGTAGTTCTTGGTGACCACTGAAATAAATGTTCATTTTTGCCATTCATTAACACTACAGTGAGACTATAGAACACAGTTTCAGGCCGACCGCCTATAAAATGACTGTGAGGGTGTGCAGCGAACTTGTGAGCTGGTCTTTGAAAAGGTTGCCTTGAAGACAGGAACCAGGTGTGGGAACACTGCACAATGCAACTTTGGTGCATCACGACAGCAATAAAATGGCAGTGAGATAGACTGTGTCTGCTATCAGTTTAAGGACTGACTAAGGTCGACTTACATGCAATCTGTTTGTGATCACAAATCTGTGACCATCTGCATACACTGAAAACTCACCTTAATTACTTACGGTGCTGTTGCGGCCCTATTTTTACTCCAGCATAAGCGAGCCATTGAAGGCTTAAAATAACTGCCTGATTTGTGGCAAGGACTTGGTAGCACTAAACTAAAAAAAATAATAAAAGCCAAAAATTGCAGCCTAAAAGGCACAGCAGTAACAACTTTAACCGTAATTTATTCAGTTGTTTTAACCTGATGATAGGATTAAAGGAAGAGTTGGGACTATGTTTACTGGTTTTAAAATTTTCCATAAATCAAGCGTGAGTTCCTGACTCCAGACTAAGATAACAGAACAACCAACCTCCCCTAAACCCAAGGCTAAAAATATTTCCGATCTCCCAGTGATTTGTCAGAACACATTTGGCAGAATATGAACCGGATACAGTGTGGCGATAACCT
Source organism: Pundamilia nyererei (assembly GCF_000239375.1). Lineage (NCBI taxonomy): Eukaryota > Metazoa > Chordata > Actinopteri > Cichliformes > Cichlidae > Pundamilia > Pundamilia nyererei. Next base: position 2,741,892 of record NW_005187416.1, read on the forward strand.
GAGTCGCTAGTGTAGCTCAGGGGTGGGTAAGATCTTTTTTTTTCCCTTCAGAAGGTCATACTGACTTAAAGTAAGTGAAGGGAACACAGTGGACCAGTGAATTGAAACATGACTCACACAGAGCTGAGCTGTGCTAAACTGGCAAACAATTTGCTTTACAATAGACAATCCGCAAGTCCTGAAGGCCTTCGATGATAACTTTGTTTAAAAATGTCGACTTTTTATGATCTGTAACAGGTTATAGTTCATGCGCCCCAAGACGTTAAACACCCTGTGTTGGAATCTTTTTAAATAGCGCTGTAGACCCACTGAGGTTGCTCGTGCCAATATAAACTCAATATACACATAACTGTAAAGCTCCTTTTCCACCCCTCTCTGTAATAGTCATGACTTTAAGCACCCACCATCAAGCCAAGGCAGCTAGCAATCATTTTAAATACTCTACATATGGTATGTCCTTGCCATTGTGATCAATTCTTTATATGCTTCCACAACAGAGTGAATATTTTATCCACAATTTGCATCTCCTGCCGTGGTTCATATAAAATCTAACCGATCAGGAACAAAAAAAAAAAAAAAGAGCCTGAGAAACTGCAGAAAATGCCAATCCTTTTCACCTCGAGAATACTTTCTCCCTTGCTGACAGTGGGCGATAATTATTGTATGAAAAGCCAGAACCTCCCACCAGAAAGTAAACAGAGCTATTTTGACTATATTTAACAAGCAGGGACAAGCATTGATTCATAGCTGCGCCGAGAAATGAATGATGATGTCTTTCATCTGCATTTTTCTCTGCCATAGAGGACAGGTCAGCTGTGGTTATGCAGCTCATTCTGGCCCAGCTCCCAGCTGAATTTGTCATCGGTGCTGCAGGCAGGGGAAGTGAAGCAGGAAAGCAGTCACACTTTACATGTTCTTAAACTGGAAGCTGCTCTGTCGATCTGCAAGGCTTTACACTGTTTCGCTGATGCTTAGAGCAAACAGAAGATCAATGGTGAGCCCAAGCAGCAAAATGATGCTGACTGGCAGTGACTCTTCACCAAAAAAAAAAAAAAAAACCATACTAGTGCATATTACTTGCATCCCACCATCTTGTCCTTAATACACCTCTGCACTTTTCTCCTCAAATCGTGTGCTCAATAAATCATACTTTGGGATGTAGGATGCTACATAATATCCAGTGGGATATTTATTCATGCTAGGTGTAGTTTTTATGGGTATCCCAGTGTCAGCTGCAGCACAGACACATCTGAAAACAAGTCACCTTTCAGGCAATAAAGCATCCTCCCACCCCTCCAGAAAACTACACATCAGTCTGGAGAGAAAAGGGACCTTGAGAAAGGATTATCAATAGGCTTTTTTTTTGTGAAGTGAAAGCTAAATCCTGTTTCATCAAAGGTTTCGATGCAGGGATCTGCAAGGCAATTTAAACCTCCTGGACTTTCATTATCCTTTATTACCCCAGAAGAAACCCTCGCTGGTTGAAAGTCAGAGTTGCACTGTAGAAGTACGTCTGAATCATGCAGGCTGAGCTGCAGTAGGAGCATGCCGCTACCACTAATTGAGACACTATATGCACACAGTATGCATAAAAATAATTTCTGAGACTAGTGGGGAATCTTATCAAACAGAATGTGACATTATACTATGAACCCCGCATACTGAAAGCGCTTTACATTTTCTAAAAGTCAAACAGCTTTTCTTTTTTTCTCTCTTGCTGCCACTTGGGACCTCCAAAGAGTGAGGATGTAGTTTTATCTTTGTTTTTATAGGATATACAGAGAGCTCCAACCAGCTGGAAATTTACTGGTACTGTAAATAGAAAAAGTGAAAAAAAAGTAGTATTATTTATTATTTTTCTGCAGCAAATAGATTTTCTATTTTGGAGAAGTAAACACTGCATAATTAATACACTTCAGCACATTCACAGTTCACCTCGAACCCAGTTGTTGTACCTAGCTGTTGTAGAACACATGCGAGGCGGCGATGGTTAAAAACATCACATAACTCGAATCACGAAAACTTCTGATGCGATTTAATATTCAGAGCGCGCAATAAGCTGAAGCCAGGTTTTTAGTTTTTGTGGACTCGCGCGACAGGTCAATTTAGTCTGGCTGCACTCTGACTTCTCCCAGCTCTCGCCTTCATCTCGCAGACATGATGGGCATTTTTCATTATGCCTTCCATCGGGGTAATTAACACCGACGAGCGGCGAGATGTTTTTCCCTCTTTATGCTTGTTTGCACAAAACATAAAGCGTTTCTCTTCCAAGAGGATGAACTGATGAAATACAAATGTAATACCTCTTGAAGCGCTGTGGAAAAAAGTTAAACACGACCTCTCTGCTTGCAACTTTCACTGTCATGTAAACTTTCGGGCAATTACACAGCTTCCCACACTCTCAGTAAGTGGGTACAACAGCTGCGGAATAAACCTCTGCTCCTCCTCGTCCTCCTCCTGCGAGGCAAGGGTTCCCTCGGCGGCTACAGAGCTTCGCAGCAGAGCGGTCTGCCCAGTGTCCCTGATAGTCACGCAAGTAAAATTACCTTCTCGGGGGGCATCTTCAATTTTATTGGACGGATTAAAGCATACAGATAAGAGATGGGAGGGGGGAAATGACACATGACAAATGTCCTAAGTCACAAGACGTTGCTCTTGTGCATCTCACGTCTCGGGATTGATGCTGGGACTAATAATACATTTCCGTATAATCACGCCCTCGTGTATGCATTTTCAGCAACGGGTTTGTAAGCAGGTTTGCTTTCATGTGATATGGGTGCCGATATTCCTGCATATTTCAGCAGTTCTTGAACCGTCGAACACTTTAATGCATGTTTGATCCTTTCCCCTGTGGAGCTCCGCTAAATTATTTACATCCGTCTACTTTTCACTAAAGATGTGATTGCATTTGAAGACTGTGATAAACACAGAAAGATGAATTAATTGTATAGATCTGTGCAACTCCAGCTGGATTCTTTGACAATGAATGCCACCATTTGCCCAGCAAATCCATTTAATTTGTCTGTGAAACTTTTCACATTGTTAAGGTGCGCTAATATTTATATATTTTAAATACTGATTAAAATTCCTGTAGATTAGACTCAATTTTATTTCTAGTTTGCCGTCTGTCGCCGGGTGATTGCGTGTTTGCACATATTAAATGAATAATGTGGATCTGAGGACGAACGCTGAATACTGTCCAAGTCTGGCTTTTGACTTTAGGAAGCAGCTATTGTTCAGTAATCCTCTGGATTAAACCCCCTCCCCAACGGCTCCCAACAGGTTTAGCGGATATTCATTGAAAGTCATCGTTTTGCTTGTTGATCTCGGAACGTAAAGATAACATTTACACAAAAAACAGCATCTGTTACATTTATGGTTGAACCTCTTGAAGGGCAGTTTTTTTTTCCCTTTTCCCTGTCCTAGCAGAGACCTGTCAGATGTAACACAGAAGGGCTTAATTCATGCAATAATCAGCAACTGCCAGCACAAAAAGCCTGAAATCAAATGACTGTCTGAAATACTGCACTAAATGGTGAAGAGCTGTTTCCTCTCTTTATTCCTATTCATGAGCTGGTGAACAATTTGAATCAGCCTCATAAGGCTCAAAGATAATTTGAACCTCTGACAGACTGAAAAATTCAGCAAGAGGACCATTGTTGAGATATATGCAGCTCATTTTCAGAAAGTCTTCTTAGTAAAACATGCTCTGATCTCTAAACTTCTTTGTAGTTTCAGTTTTGTAAGCCGTCGGTCTGTCTTACTGAACAGCTGGTGCCCAGACATCTAATCTCTGTTTCCTCCAAGTTGCTTTAACGTTGCACTTTTCCATTAAGTTGCCTTCCACTTTGCAGTTGTTCATTAACACCTACAGGGACTGAGCTGCAGGGGCAGAAGGCGGACTCTCGAAGCAGCTGGAGTTTTAATTTTGTCTGAGTGCTTACTGATCATTTGACTTAATAATAATATTGATGAAGAGCTAACGTCCCGCTTGGAGCTTAAACTTACAGCAAAGTAAATGGGGAATAACGTCCACCCTGGTGATGTCAGAGGAGCGGCTCTAAATGTCTAAACCGGTCTTTTCCATTAGTCTTGTTGGCTTTGAAATGGTTGCTTGGAAAACAGGGACCAGGTTGCCTTTAAATCAACTTTGGTGCATCAATATGACGAGAAAATGGAATCCGTTTGCTACTACTTCGTGAGTAAATGGGGTCAAGTCAGAATTGACTGTGATAAATTGCAGAAAATCGCTAATTTCTTGTCATCTACATGCACAGAAATGATCAGTGCTCATTGTTTATAAGGCGCAGACCTTTTAACTGTTCCTGGATCAGATCTGTGCTTGCATTCCTATTCTGCCCGCTGATCTGAGGTCAATTAAAACTGTGCCGACATTCAAAAAGATTCATAAAATCCTCCACAAACAGTGACGTCGTCACTAGAGGACGGCAATTTAACTGCAAAATGATATAGACCAGGGTTAGGCAACTCCAGGCCTCGAGTGCCGGTGTCCTGCAGGTTTTAGATGTGTCCTTCATCCAACACAGCTGATTCAAATTACGAAAGGTCCACCTCAACATGTCTTTAACTTATTCAGAGGCCTGGTAATGACCTAATCGTGTGATTCAGCTGTGTTGTCTCACCTGCAGGACACCTGCACTCGAGGCCTGGAGTTGCCTAACCCTGGTCTATATCATTTTGCAGTTAAATTGCCGTCCTCTAGTGACGACGTCACTGTTTGTGGAGGATTTTATTTTACCCACCCCTGATATAGACATTGGGCAACCTTGCTTTTATATGAGAATATAACCAGATGGGTCAAGATCTCGATTGCAGAGCAATGTGTTGCTCATCAAACCGACTCAGACTAACTTCAACATGCTGGCATTCTGTCTACATGTATAAATTAAACAGCAAACATGCATTAGTCTAAGGAGTTTGGGGAAAAAAGCGTCTAGATTTCTTTACGTTCCGAGATGCTTCTTCAGTCCTAAGAGCAATGGGTGGGGCATCCCAGATTTTTTAAGCCCTGTGGGAGTGTCCCAAAGAGGGTCGTGGACCTCTTACTGTTCCTCTGCCTAATCACACGTGCCAAGGTGCGAAAATGGGTGTGGGTCACAATTAAGTAAACCTAGCCCCACGCTATCATGTGATTTACTAAGCCTGCATTAGAACACTATTGTTCGGTGGCTGGTTGCCTCCCACCAGTTGGCAACCACTGTGAAGTGGTTACCTTCTAGTTGGAAGAAGGTTGCTGTCCTATTTTTATTTGCTAGTGTGACAGAACCCTGGGAAAACAACGCCTTGATTTGTCTCCATGATTCCTGGATGAATGATCACGGAATCTGGTGCCGACATGGCGGTGCCACTGTTTTTTTCCAGCGGCGACACAAATCTGACTTCTTAAAAATGTATTAGAAATACCTGCAAACAGCATTTCCATTGGTGTCAGTAGTATTTAGTGTATACTGATGATCACAAAATACTGCCATGTGTGCTTTAAGTGCAGCTTTAGAGCTGCCAGCAAAGCTCTGATGTCTTGTTGACTTCTGGACATTTGCTGAATGATACCATCCTGGATTCAGTACTATTCTTTTTAAAACTTTCAAAATGAATGATGGCACGGTCTCTTAAAACTTTATTTATTTATTTAGTACAATTGCTTTGAGTCAATGTGGCAAGTTACATCTGGTGGTAAATTGATATATAATTATTCATACCCATCAACAGATTACAAATGATCTACTGCTCATTTAAAATGATGGAATGGCAACTCATATCTTCTCTCCCTATTTCACCACCATCAGATGCATCCATCAGGCAACTATTCTTTCCCCTGACAGGCGGAAACTGATCTTTCATGGTGAGCAAAACTCTCACCAACCGTTACTTCTCTCTGTCCCCATAAATGACCAGCGAAGCAATCGTAAATCACAGCCCAGGAGTAATAACTTGTGGCGCTTTCTTTATAAGGACTTCTGAACCTGTCTCGGTTGACGCACTTACATGCACTTTATGTCAAGCAGCTCTTTTGCTTGAGAGAAGCGGACATCAACAGCATCATACGCTTACAGACAGACTGATGGGCTTTTGTTTCACAATCGACAACAAGTGAAAAGGAAAAAGGGTAAAAAGTGGCACGATTGTGAAAGGGCTGGAGGCTATAAACTTCAAGGATAAATCTTGTTTATGACAACCTCAGCGTTATGTTCCATGTTATTAAACTGCAGTCAAATTTATTGCTGAGATTTAGGGAACACGGCATGATGAAAAAGAAGCAATCAAACCGACAAACAAGGGTTTTGAGGGAAGAAGTGAAAACAAAGATGAGCTGCGAAATTACCCCCGAATTGTATGCAGCAACCCACCACCCACCCATTACCTTAATAATGCGGGATTATTACAGGCATTACTGGTCTGTTTTTCCTGTTCTGATTTGGTTGGCACTGTGCAATGTTAGTAGATTAACCAGCAACGATGGCCTCAGCTATGGACATGAGGCCTAGCATTATCCTTTAATCAAAGTGCTAAGAGTCTTCAAAAGAACCACCCTTCTGCTCGCTGGCGTAAGAGTACTGTAAAGAGTAATGTGCTTTGTTCCTCATCTTTTAAGCTAACGCATGCATCATCTGTCATTTACAAGGCTCCTAACTGTTCCCTGTTGATTAATGTGAATCTCTGGGTGTCTAAAGGAGTTTACCTTCAGCACAGTGGATCCCAGCTCCAGGCCCACCAGGACCGTCCTGTCCACCAACTCCGCAATCCTGGGATCAGCCACCTTCAGGGAGTCCTGCACCAGGTCTGTGACATCCACCTGCCAGTCGGGTCCCAGCATGGTGATAACCTGGTCAGTGCCCTCTGTGGAGGTGGTGTGGAACTGTGTGAGCACCTTGACCAGGGCCCGCTGGTACTGCAGGGTGCAGCCTCGACTCACCCGGCGATCGTCGTCTTCGTCGTCCGCGTCGCTGTCTCTAGTGCTCCTTGGAAAGAGAGGAACAAGTACAGGGTTAAACTAAAGCTGTATCGGACTGAGCAGTAGGGCTAAGAATCCAGAACACGGGACATTAGAGGGGTATAAAGTATGAGCTGAGTATGAGTATTGTCAGTCCGAGTCTTCAAACCTTCCCCACTCTTTATTCAGATCCCCATCATTTGTTACGGCAGAAACAACCGTTTTTCCTGCGGTCCACAGATTAAACAAAAAAGTACAAAGAAAAATAACCCACACAATAGAAATCAAGCGGTTCGAATGACACCACAAACAATCACACACAAAAATTACAAATACACTGAATTTATAAATGGCATGAAAGCAATATTTAAGCCCCTATAGACTATCAATCAAGTGTACCTTCACAGGATTCCCTTTCTAAAAAAGGAAGCTGCAAACTTATTTATTAATGTTCACAGCACACAATTTATTGCTAATTGCACTAAACTCAGATTTTTGCTTTTACGCTTAATATCGTGCCCGTTATTTCTGCCTGAAGGAGACACCGCAGCACATCCAAGGAAGCGTCACACATTTATTGATTCATGTCAATTTATTTGGAATTCCACAGGAAACTTGGAGATAACCTAGAACCTCCAACTAAAACAAGTCACGCAACACCAACGGTAATGAAACGTCTTGCAACTCTTCAGTTTTTGGTATCAGGTTCTTTTCTACCGTTGCTTCTGTGGCAGGACTTCCACATCGCCGAAGAATCAAGAGAGCGGAGGGACGACAACATTAACTTTGGACCCTTTTCTAAAAAGGCCATTTACTTTTCTGAACATAATGAGCACTTGGATGGAAGTCTGGCTTGGAAAGTCTTAACGGTGGTCCATTTTCATTTTGATGTTTCGAATTGGTTTGATTGTTTTTCAGTGTATTTGTGTCGATATGCTTCAATTTTGAGTTGAATAAATCTTTTTAAAGGAAACTGTTATAATTTCAGGACCATGGACAGCGCACAAGGTTTTCATTTCACTCATTATTGAAGCCTGTTTGAATTATAATGACTCTGTCTGCCATACTGCCTCCGTAATGTCTAACCTATATTTATATGCTTTTTCAATTACAATGAACGAGCTACACCTGCTCTATTAGTTGAATATCGTGTCTTAGTTTGAGACCTTGGCTCTTTTGTAAATCACCCTCTCACACACTATTTTGCACGTTTTGTAAATCCAGGCTTATCTGTCACTCTAGTGTCACTTTTCAACATGCAGGTTAGTCTGCAGAGTTCAGTCTGTTCTTCCTTGATTTCAGTAATTCAGGTTGATGTGTCAAAATTTAGGCTAAGATGGAATATGAGCATCAGTGGTTGTCTGTCTCTACCTGTTAGCCCTGTGACAGATTGGTGGCCTGTGCAGGTTGTGCCCAGCCTCTAACGGCTGCGACAGGCTCCAGACCCTGAACTGAATAAATGAAAGAAGATGGATGGGTGGATGGATGGAGCCCCTTTCACACTGGGAGTAAGAAAGGGCAGAAGTTTAAGGTAGTTGTGGAGTTTGAGAATGTTATGGAAGCCCGGTACCCTTGTTCTGGCCAAATAAGCTGCCAAAAAGATGAAGAGCATCAGAAAAAAAAAAAACCCCACAAGACTAAACCATCACCAATCATAACTTGTCACTTCTTCAAACTGAGCATCTGCTCACTGCTAAGTTACGCTCAGTCCTGTGTCATGATGCTATGTCTCGATTTCTGCCTTTTGTTCTTAAGGGGTCTGCTCGTCTCATAATTTGACACAACTCCGATGACAAACTCAGCACCACTCCGTACAAATCCATCACATTATCTGTTCTGATGCAGTGGCGATGAGTAAAAAGTCCTCGGAGCCAGCAGGGAAGGAATGATAAGCACCACGGAGCAGAGTTTTGGACCGAAGCCCTTTTTATTTCACAGGAGCCCTGGGCAGTGAGGTTAAGCATGCCAGGTGCATCCCCCACTGAGTGCAATCTGCTCTACAACAAGATGTATGAGTTACCCAACTTCCCACAGCAGGCTTGACAATCTGCCAGTTTACGCTTAAAAAGCACTCCTCTGCTTAATCTTTGCTTCGCCTTAACTATCTGAAGATTTAAGATTCAGGAGAGGCTTTGGCCCGTCAGCCAATGACAAAGTATATAACCTGTCCATTAATTTAAGGAATGGGTTTGATTACCAGGCTAAGCGCTTCTATCCAGAGGTCTCATAAACACTTTGAATCGACTACTTTAACATCAAAATGCATTATATTGTACCGTAACGCATCTACCTCAAGACCTGTCCCACCTGCTGGGTGTGATTATTCATTCATCTCAGCGCGCTTCCTCTCCACAGCACATCACTTCAGCACTGGCAGGTTATATGATGTTTAGAAACAAAAGGGCCCCCCATTAGGCTCTCATGGGTCATTGGACATGTCTGCATGAAGTTGTTCATCCAAGCAACTATAACTTCACCTCATGAACTTCTCTTACTTTGATTAAGCTTGGGTCATGGATTTATCACTTTAGTGACTATGGTCGGTTGAATTTATGGCTTTGAAATGAATGAAAATAATAGGCGCTATCACAGTTAATGTGCCCGAGCAGCTATGAATTCTTGTACTTCACAGGTAAAAGCGACAGAGATTTCGGGAGAATGATAACATTAGTATATGTAAAACTATATGTGTACTCTCCAGGGAATTACAAACAGTTTAGTTTAAAGCTTAAACTATTACAAACTGCAATGATCTGGTTTCACTGTAGCCATTTCAGACTGAGCCAACTTTGTTCTGATTGGCTGGCACCCTCCTGGCGTGGGCTTGAAATGACCATATTAAGGACATCCTTCTCTGACTAACGTCATCCAAGAATAGAAAAAGCGTTTGAAAACAGCTTAAGTTTCTGCCATGTTTTCTATAAGCATCCATCAGTACAACATTAGAACAGTATGTCTACGCTCACCGGCTCATCACGTGCACGTTTTCAAAGGCTTGCTAATGTAAACATCTAATCATCCAAGCAAGTTAGAACAACTTCATGCCTTTAGACATGTAGACATTGTCAAGATGACCTGTTGAAGTTCCAACTGTGAATCAGAACGGGGAAGAAAGGTGTGCATGATGTGCTGGTCTGAGTATTTCAGAAACTGATAATCTGTGGAGATTTTCCTCACCTAACCATCTCTAGGGTTTACTGAGAATAGTTTGACAAACAGAAACTATCCAATGAGAAGCAGTTCTTTGGTCTTCCTGATGTTGGAGGAGATTGGCAGAAGAGGATTTCTGAATACACAACATTACGAACCTTCAAGCAGATGGGCTAAAGCACACAACAGAAGATTGGAAAAATGTTGTCTGGTCTGACGACTCGATTTCAGCCAAAATCTCACAGACCATTTTAAGCGTCATGAAGAATTATTATAAATAATTGTGAAAAATGTAATTACTCTCTAAATTTACCCAAAACATTTTGGGGACAAGGTTTCATTATCAGTTGATTTCTGCGAACTTCCCAGAAATGGAAGTAGAAATAGAAAAATCCTTTATAAAACATCTTCTGTGGCTCAGAAGGAGCTTTGTGAAGCCTAAGAAAACAAGCACTGAAGATGTTCTCTTCATTAATGACATAGTCAGCAAAGTAAATGGACTTTAAGAGACGGAAGAAGGTTCTAACAAAAGGATGCTAATGGGTTACGAAAAATCCTGTGCTTTTGGAGATCGACTCATACAATCCACACAAGGTCCAAATGTGTCAGCCTTTGCTTTGCCAGCTTTAAATATTCCTTTTAGTACTGTCCTTCAAGTCCCCTAAATGTATTAAAAAACAACCTTGTAAAGTTTCAGGAAAGCTAAAATCAAAACAGCACGCTCGATCAAAGCAAAGGTCTTCTGTTTTCTATCACTTTTAAAAGCAACTTCATGCAAAAAGATGCTGAACTGAAAAACTGGAACATAGAAACAATCTCAGTGCATTGGATACTGATGGTGCAGCTTCAGGACATGTAGTTTTCTGCTGCTGTTAGTCAGTAAGCGAGTTAACTCCACAGCAGACACTGAGACTCCACTCTCAGTTACTTATTCATTTAAAGGCAGAGAAAAACCCAATGAGACAATAAAACTTACTCCGTCTCTGTCAAGGAGTTTCTCAACTCTTAGGTCAGGTCAGTGAAAGTTTACCTTCCCAAGTCTGTACCTGAAAATAAGGTTGATATTTTTTCCCCCTCAGAAGAATATTGTCTGTTCTTATTAGAGTCACTGATACAATCGTACAAGCTGCAGCTTCGGTGCACACGGGCTGCTCGCCCGATTACACTTTCTTTCCTTTTTTAGAGCATGTTGCTGGATAATGCAGCCAGTGAGCAATTCTGCTGCACTGTGGCAGAGGCCCACTGCAGGCCAAGAGACCTCGCTGTGTGTGAAGGTTCAGAATGTGTCACTTTGCGGAAGCGAAGGACTCTGGGATGGAGAGACTGCAACAGAAAGGAAAATGAGAGTTAAGGAGGCGAGGGAAGGAGTGCAGGGAGGTTTAGAGGTTTGTGTAAAGGAGCGTCAGCAAGAGAAAGAGGAAAATAAGCGATAAGAGTGAGCGATAGTTGGACTGAGAGGAGTTATTGAAAAGACTAATAATAGAGATTATCATCATGATCTGGTCTTACTGTTTGAGATGCCTAACAAGCAACAGTACCGCAGCAAGCCTTTGTAAACACCATCTAATTCATTATGGCAGCATTTCATTATGAATGTAAACAAACAAGACCAAGGTCAGGACAAACAGCCTTCAACCTGATATCCTTTGTTAGCGCTGGCATTAGTCAAGAACAAGATGAGTTCTTGTAAATCCTGTTGATGTCTGTCTAGTCGCTTTCAATAAAGCCTGCTAGTTCTGCTGCAGATAGTTATTGGCACTGGTTTTGTTTTGTTTGTGGCAGGTGTCCAGGTTGCTTTATAGAAAGTCACGGTGATGTTTCAAAGTCTTGTCATTCAAGGTTAAAGCAAATCCCAAGTTTGAAATTTTGGTTTCAAGTCGGAATGCAACTGTGTGGTTTCTTCAATTTAAAACGTGGGAAAAAGAGGGAACACAAAGTATTCTTTTTTTTTTCCAGCTTTTCCAGATTTCAAAAAACAGATGATGAAATTCACATTCTTTTCGCCTGGACAAATCCAAGTGTCCATTTTTGGAAGTGATGTCACTCTCTAAGACAGGAGGCTGCTCGTGCCAGAGATAATAGGATTATATGGTCAGCACTGTAGAGCCCTAAGCTGTGTAACACATGAAATGCTTCCTGACGAACCCACACGTCCACATGTGGATTCAAAGTAAAGAATAAACTGTCACTCTTCTTTTTGAACAATAAAATGTCCAAAAGACAAGGAGCATCATGCAAATAGCAACATTTCCACGATGACACAGTGTCTTCCTCTTCTTCTCCTCCTCCTTCTTTCAGCTGTGTCCTTTAGGGGTCGCCACAGCAGATAACCTGCCTCCCGATTATCTGTCTTCTATCACACCAACCCTCTGCATGTCCTCCTTCACTACATCCATGAACCTCGTCTGTGGTCTTTCTCTGTTCCATCTGCCTGGCAGCTCCATCTTCAATAACCTTTATCCAATACATTCATTGTCCCTCCTCTGCACATCCAAACCACTTCAACCTTTTCTCTCTAACGTTGTCTCTAAACAGCTCAACCTGAGCTGCCCCTCTAATGTACTCAGGTGACTGAGTACTCTTAAAGATGGTTTGTCACCCCCAATTTGAGGCATTGGTGTGGTCAAAATGCTAAAATCAATCTTGTTTTGCTTTTTTTCAGGGGTTTTTTAGGCTCAAGAGACAAATTTTTGTTAAACTATCAGCTGCGTCTTGCAAAATCATTTAGCAAACTACATCCACAGACTGTATGGATGCAATGCACCAGTGCCTCTTTTCCTCCAGTACCTACTTGGCTCAGCTCCACCTGACTCTACTTGGTTTCAGTCGTTTTCCATTACAGTAGAGTATCACCTCAATGTGGATGGAATCGTTACAGCAAAACAGCCAGAAAGTCCCGTAAAATAATTTGTATGGGACATAAACACAACACAATGTGGCGATAGTGTACCTGATGCTCGCTCAATGGCCTTGTGTCACACTCGGAGTAAAGAAGAGAGACAAAGAAAGGTTGTGGACACTCTGGACACTCACAGTGTTGGTTTTGATGCCATTTCCCTCGTTGCTAAGTTTCAAAAATCGTGCATTTGATTCTCATGAATGAGTCACTTCTATGACTCATCCAGTGACATCACTTCCTGGCCAACTGGTGGGATGCAGTCTGTTTACATCACATTTTTGGCTTGACTCACCTCAGCTGGCCAATTAGGTACTAAAAGTACCTGGTAGCAGGTACTGTCACCAAATGGAAAACCCTAAAAACCTAGTCGAGTAGTGGAAAAAAGGCACAAGAAACCTGCTAATTGCTGAACCGTAACACTAAATTAAAACACAAGAAAAGCCTATACATATCTAGCCATAACAACACAAACATCGAGAGGTCCAGTAGACACAAAACAGTTCCCACACAGCTCTCTTCAAGGGAAAATTAACTAAAGAGACCTCTGGAGCCAGACTGAAGTAGTTATCAGAGGAAATGCAATTTTTGGCACCTCCACATTGGCTTCATTTCTCTCAGGGCTTAAAATCTCTCGTCTGCATAACCTGATGTTTTCGAAAGAGATGTTTGACATTTAACGTGAGGAATGTCTGAAACCCCCATGCGGCCGTATGTGAGCTTTCCATGTGTTCAACGAGATAAACATGGGCCTTTTTTAAGGGGTTTTTAGCAGCTTTTCTAGCTTTAATCCATTATGATTCACAGATAGATGCTTCATAGACACTCTGGGATGATACATGTGAAGTACAGCATCAAGATATGCAAACACGGGCAGATATTGATGCGGTGAAGTAGCATTTCGTTTCAAGGTGTGGGTACCACGTAATTACAGCATATTTCATGATTAAATATTCAGTCATTGCTGCTGGGAGAGCTGATATGGATATGCATCAGACGACAGGAAAAAGCCCAATATGCTCCGTAGCAAACATGAAAAGATGTGTTCAATCTCAACAATAGAAATATGACTGAAAACACAGACTCCTGTGGGGAGGCCATTCTAGTGTGTATTAACAGCTTCAGCAGTCCGTATGTGGCACCATCAAGAAAGATGCAAGCCGCCTTTGTCTGCGGTTTCCTGATGTGGCACAGGACTACAGGAAAAAGTAAAGAATGAAAGTAAATCCAAATGACAGCATGCAAAAAAGGAACAGCGAAATGAATTCCTCTGGCCTAGCTGTGTGGCAATCACAGCAACCGCAAATGGCTCGCAAGGGGTCTTTGATGACTGTTTTTATGAAGTCAGAGGGGAAGTTATATGCATAGAAAATGGGCTGGAAGAATTGTAGAGATGCACGCTTAAGAGAAACAGACTGCTAAAGCCGTAGCCAGTTGCTTGAACCAACTATTGCATCTATTGAAATTCACAAAATGTGGGTAACAAAGGCGATAATGGGAGTTACGTCACATAAGATTGCTGGCTCGGTGAGGCGTGCTGGACAAACGGCAAAAACGCCATTGGAACGTAACACACAACACTGATAAAAGCACAAACACAGCATTTGTACTATTATAGACTGGACCTACAACAAATAAATGAATAAATGGTGCTAAGGGGGGCATTTAAGACACATTTTGCATGTCAAAATAAGATACCTTCCATAGCACATTTGAAATATAAGGCTATGCAAGGTGTTTTTCAAGTCCTCTAAATCATCTGAAATACTTTCATTCTTCAAACAACCCCATAAGCATGCCATTTGTATTCAGCTTTGGTAGAAATGGAATTGGTCTACAGTGATGTACTCCGGCAGCAACGACAGCAGCCACCCGTGCGAGTGTTAATGCTCCCATTAAACATTTGTTGTGAAGTTGTGGGCTCGTTTGCTACTGCTTCTTGCATGATATAAGCGCTGCAATATTGTAAATGAGCCTTGGTTCCTTTACTAGGTCCGCATTCTTCACAGAGGTCTCGATTCCAAAACCCTCAATCTCCAGCTGGTGCCGTGTCAAGCGTCATATTTTTAAGGTTTGCAGGCAACAGTTTAGTTTTTCATAGCCTGCTGGATCCTTTCTGCTGACACAATTTTTGATAACACTGACACAAGGGCAATTGGCCTGAACACCTTACAATTCTTGATTGAGTGCAGGTGACCATATCACAGTACTTTAGTCACAGGTATTTGGAGGAAAAGTACACAGGTGTGAAGGAGTTTCTTGGAAATATAATAACAACTGTTCAACTCTAACCATCATTTTGGGCCATGAGTAGCAGCCCAAATGACTCCCACAGACTGTCCAAAAACATCATTATCTACCTGGAAGTACAAGAAATATTTGGAGCAAAAAATGTTTCTGTGTTCTTAACTCAAAGACAAATTAAGCCTTTGTCTCGGACCTGTTGTGAAAAATGGGTTCAGATGGGTCTGACACATACATGACAAACCTTAGTGGATCAATTTGCACTTGAAAGCTTCTTTTTGTAAGGTACACGTCTGCTGTGTAACTGAGCCAGAGCACCTAATTGGGCCAAAACAGGCAACTACCCGTAAAATAACAGCATAACAGAAATGGAGGCTGGACAGCTTTTTAGTTTCTAATGTGTGAGACTGCAGGGTACCATGCACTTTGGATAATGAGTCTTCATGTAATCATGTACAAAAATAAGATATTTTCAAAATAGATTTTTCTCCACTGAATATTTTCCTGCTCTATTCTTTTTTTTTTTTCCATAGGGTTTAGTTTAGAACAGAAAAGACAGCAACGAGGTGTTAAATTACTCCCTTCAAACATACTATTATATGTAACGTTCAATTCTTCTCAGCTTGCGTCAATGCAGAAAAAACTTTAAACCAAAGGAGAACTGCTGTTATCCACATCTTAGATCTTATTTTTGTGGACACCATTATACATTTTCCAGACTCTTTGTACTGTAAACGCTCATAGCAATTAAACAGATTAAGTACAAGTTAATCTATTTAACCTAATCCATTTAATTAAACGTCCATACTATAGATTGCACTAGCCGCTGTAGCACTCAGATCTGGCACATCAGAGAAATTGTGGTTTTGCAGTAGCAAATTATAGACGTTAACATGCATTTATTCTCGTGCTTACCCTGTCTTACTGAGTTGTGGTGTTTTTGTTCCATTATGTTCACAGTTCAGTTGAGCAGTTTGTGTTTAATTTACCTTCATGTGAAAGAGCATGAGCGGTGGTGGCTGCTGTTGTAGTATAAAGAGTGCAGTGAAAGTTTCAGCTGTAATGTTTATGCGTCATGATATAATAAAAAAAATCATCTGGTCCTTAGCAGGTCTTTAAATGATTTAGATAAACTTCACATCATATTTTGCTGTGCCACTACCATCACCCTTACAGCTTCTATAGGAATTAAAATTTGAAGTAACAGCTTGATTAGCTGTTGTTTCAGCAAGTGAAAGCACCTCAAAGTTTGTGCACTTTGGTCTTGAGGATTCAGATGTGTGTTAAACACTATCCCACAACTTCCCAAGAGTGGCTCCCAGAAACTTTACCCCAAGGTTAGACCATGCAATCAGACTCTACAGGCCTCATTCAGCATGTTAAATTTTAAAGTTTTAGACGGTAAAATTAGAAAAAGACCGAACAAGCATGATTTCTATCATGTCCTAAAATGACACTTTCTTTTTTACACAACTATACAGGAGAGTGAAACAACAATGTGCTTCTCATTGGAAAAGAGCAAAATCTTTGAAGCCTGTCTGGCTGAAGTTTCATAAAGGGAACGACAAAACCCTGAAATACACTCGTCACGGCTATGATTTGTTCTGGGTCTGCAGTGGCGGCAGGAGATGATCGCATCCATTCAAAACAGAGGTTGAGTCTCCACCAGATGTACCACAACACATCCCAGAAGTGGATCTCTGTGCACCTTAAAATAGCAACGGGTCTAATTTTCACAAAAGCTGCACAGAGCAGGTAAAGAAGGCCCTTTTCAAAGCACACTCTACTTCTGATATGCTACCGGTGTAATTTGAAACCACACAAAGGATGCAGGAAAAATGGATGAATATGTTCTTTTGACCTACCAATTATAAAAGGATGGATTTGTGTGAATAGTGGGAACACTGTAAAATTGCTATAATGACACAACACAGCAAAATATAAACACACAGATACGTTCTAAACAACCAAAACATGTGTGAGCAACAATATAGAGCGTACAAAGAAACTATTCCTATCTATTGAATACTGTGATGTTATCGTAGAGAACTGTGATGTCTCCAACATTGCATGTTATCTGTTTTAGGGTGGACTTGAGGCTCACCTGCGGTCGGGCAGAATGGGGACCCTCCAGCCTTTGATGAAGCTCAGATTGTTGTCAGAAAGTTCAACCTGCAGGGGAAGTTTGGGAACCCAGACGGTCAGCTCCAGCGGCGCGCTCAGGTGCTCATAGCTGAAGATGACCCTGGCATTCATGGAGCCCCGCGTCTCCTTCCCATTGACGAACACGTAGTCACAATTCATGGACACCTGGGACAGATCACGGTCAGAAGTCAGAGACTATCTATATGTTAATGGTCACGTCGGTGGCAGAGAGTCTAAGCGATGTGTGATGATAAACAGCTCGGTATGGATGCAGGTGTCACTGCCACAATTCATGCTTGAGCATTTCAAGGTTGATACCTCCAGCAGAGCAAATACACAGCTGTGCATTTGACTGTGATGTGAAAGTTCATCTCACATCTTTGCTTTCATTTTTCTCAAACTGTTTTGTCCAAGCAAAATGACAAGAAAAACAGGTTTGACTTGCGGTATACACACAGTTTTAACTTTGAGGATTTGATTTAAAGATACCTTTCACTGCTTATAACCTTTAACCTAATACCATGAGTAGATAAAATTGTTTCAGGAGATCTTTGGAGGAAATGACAGGCTTAACAGTCAATTTCCAGATGATGGATTTTCAGGATTATCCAGGAACTGCCTTATATTAAAGAAATAGTTCTAATGAAAACTCTTTAGTGAGTCTGTGGATTATGAATATCGCAATAAAACCCCCATTTCTCACAAGATATGTGACGACTGACATTTTTAAACATGATATTTTAATGCTTTAACTCTATTGCAGATAGATATCACAAAATCCTCACTGACTAGACGGTGTTGGGGTTACAAAAGAAACTGTTTTGTCACAGTCCACAGAACAGTGTTTCTATTCAGAGGCTCCAGAGTTTGCAAATCTTCACCCCATCTAACCAGGCATCAGCAGATTTAGTCATGCTTGTGCTGTGTTCACACTACTTGGGCAAAAGGTGACGGGTTATGAAGCTTTTTCCAGTGGAAACCTGCTATGTGAAGCAACAACCTGACACTTGTCGCTGTGTGATGCTCGAAAAGCTTTTTTCATTGCTGCAATAATGGGGTGAAGCATCAACCATCACATGCTTCAGTGTTCTCACATATAACACACATAAAGAGCGCAGGGATGGTTGGAGAGGGTAGTTGCGTCAGCGTAGGTGGCCGTGCTCGGCTTACTCTTTTTTGTATGTTTTTACAAGCAGTGTGAATATAGCACGAGGCAGAAGTATGAAACCAATCAGTCAAAATCAGCGGTAACTTTAGCGCGACGTTTACATTTTCGGATTTTCGGTGTCTGAAGCTTTTTAAGTATCCATTCGTTTGTCTTAGTTCTACTGGCCGAGAATCTTGTTAAAATAAACTACAGGAACACTAAAAAACTGCAACTGTGTAACAGCCATGCAGCTTCTAATGAACTTTTTAAAATATATCGGGATGTATAAACAATGACCAGAATGTTTAAAATGTTGGTACGCAGCAGACCAGACGAGAGCTTCTTAGATTACATCAGACTGAAGCTCTGCAGTTTCTGATCCCGACGGCACATCGCTGTGGACAAGTGTTGTAAACAAAATGCTTTTCTCTAATCTAATTTGCATCTTTCATGCAGTCATATTAGTGCTTCTAAGTAACCCAGCGCTAAGCGCACTCAGTGCAAATCGTGCATTCGAGCCACGTCCCAACCCCGCCACCTCTCTTGCCCATTCCCATCGTAATGATCTATGAACAATTATACAGACACACAATATGCCAAGAAAAGCTTTTAGGCAAGCACATTATTTATATAATAAGAGTGCTGACAGCAATGTGACATTTTACATGAACTTTAGTTCATAACACCTTTGGGCACATAGATAAATATATTCACACATTTCAGCTTTCACGAGACACTCTTATTATGGGATATCATTTGTGGCGCAGCAATGACACCGAGTATGAATTCAATATGTGGACACTTCTAAATTTAAGTCTTTGCAAATGCCATTTTTAACTTGAAACCATTCTTTAGGTTTTCCGTCCAGTCAAAAATCTCCCGCTCCATTTGAATTATCATAAATACTTGTCCGCTTCGAACACTAAATTATTAACTGCAATGGATCTGGAGGGCTTTGCTTTTGGGCTTCCACTGAAGATTTATCTAGTGTTGGGAGGTAGCTGGCATTGTAATCAGAGGATCTAATCTCCCGCAAATGGAGGTCGGGCTGGCCAGTCTTCTCAGGGCTGGGGATTCATCATAACTGGGAGGAGGTCTGGGTAATATAATTCCCCACATGCAGACAGGCCAGAGATGGAGGAGGGGTGGGTGCTGGAAGGACTTCTTAAGATGACAGTCTTTCCCTCTGGTTCAGTTAATGCAATTTTGCAGGTTCTGACCTTATGGGCTACCACCGAATTCATGTTATTGCCCTGTCTGTTGATGTGTATCCTTATCTGGATGAACTGAGTTACCGAAAAAAAGAAAAAAAGAAAAAAAAAAAGTAGTAAGTCAACACAATAACCCCGGCCACCTTTGATTAATCACAGCATGGCTTTCTTCGTGTAGCGTTGAGAATATCTGCCTGACACGTATTCCGTTATACCCTCGAGTCACGGACAGACAAACGGCCACACGCACACACAAACACGCTCGAGCTGCAGCACTGCTTCAGCTCCTGCAGCTATTGCTGCTGATAAACTTGGCTGGCTAATTGCAAGTCAAAAGCTGTTAGCAACTCTGGGTATCAGTGGCCCTGTGGGGGCTTGCTGAGGAGGGCTTTCACACACTGAGCCACCACATGCCGTCACAGCGCTGCTAATGCGCTGTGGCATCTTCCATGGTGCCAGCAGATTGCCTGGGTGGAGACAGATCATCGGGACAAGTGCAAGTGCTGCATTTGGTCGTGCGCTGGTCACGAGAGCGCACACAGAGACCGACTGCGTCAATACAGGCGAAGACACCTACGATCCTTTCATGCTTTTATTCCATAACATTAACTCAATTAATATACCTAACTGTTCCACTATAGGCAGCGGCATCTGCCCTTGGGGTGAGCAATGCTCTAATGCCACTGTAATGTGACAGCTCCCCCGGGGGTCACTAATGTTGCAAAGTCCTCTGTTCACCCACATTCTGCGTTGACAGCAGTTTAAAACATTTGTTTAGGAAATCCATTGTGAAACTTGAGCCATAATTTTGATGCATCTCGGGCATTCAGACATCTAATGTAGATTTACTGCCATTACGGCATCGGCCCATCATTTACATGGGACCCTGTCAAGGGGTACTTTAGCTATTTAGCACTGAACTGCCACAAATTTGGAGGGAGAAGAGAGACACAAAGCAGCAGAGGTCTGCGGTACCAAGACTTTTAAGCCTTGGTGGTTAAAAATCTGAATTCTGCCTCTCTCGTAACGCAGCTCGACTGCATTTTTCACCCCCCCCCCAGCCTCATAGATACCACAAACATTTTAGCACCCATTTGTAACACAAGCTTCGCATTGAAATGTATTAATGTCCAGCTAAAAGCAACAATAACGTGATCCTCACTGCAGTTATTTGATCTGATTTGTAAAATCTCCTCTGAAGCCACAGAAAATGCTCACAAACATTCACAGTCTGAGGAGCAACGAGTGAAAGAACCTCTGGTGGCCCGGCTGACGAGTGCAGACTGATTAAACCTGATTTTAGTCTGCGATGGTCATGGGTGCTGATTATTAGTGGGTATAACATAAAGACACAAAGATTTGAAAATGTTATTGTGATTGCAGCACCTGCAGCCACACAACTGTGAAGTTGTGAAGCCCCCATGCATGCGTTTTTTATTTTATAAATGTATTTTACTTGTTAAAATATATTAGTTGTATTTGTAGCACGCACAGCTAGCTAGCTGCAGAATGGGTCGTACCAAATGCAGCTCTCTCGTGGGGGGTAGATTAGTTAAATAATTTATCTTAAATGTTGTATATTTTCTTTGACTTGCAAGTTACCTATTTGCTTAGTCTTGTGTTGATTATTATTAATTTGACGTGACTATTAAACTAAGTGTTGGTTGTGCTTCTTTGCTGTTAGATGACTTGTTCGTATTTGCATTCCCCTGTTCTGATCAGCCAATTATTAAAGTCGCCTCCTTTTCTTGTGTTAAATCAGTTTTATTTTGTATAACAGTTGGTTCAGAGCTATCTTAAGTTATTAATCGGGCATTTCTTTCTTAAACCTCCTGTATTGTTAGTTCATTTTGTATATTTTTGCATTTTTGGGTAAATAAAACTCACCCCCCACCCCTAATTAGCTCAGTATTGAACATGGCATTAGTGAGAGCAACAACATGTAATTATGTTTAAAAAATAGCAACAGTATCAACATCAATCTCAAACCTTTTTATGTTTACTCATTATGACAAAGAGGGTGAGAACACCTTTTGTCCAGAGTTAAAAGCTTGATATTTTCAGTGAACATTTTTGTTTTGATTTAGCCATATCTCATATGTATTATGTAGTAGGCAAACATGTACTATCCCAGGTTTATTTACGTTTTGCACTTTTACAGACCATGTAACGTAACACCTTGGTTTAAGTCAATTCTGACAAGTTTGTTAAGTTAACATGTTATTTATTTAAACTGTTAATTTGTCTAGCTTGAACTCACCTTACCTACCTTTGTTCCAGGATCAAAAGGAGGAAATGTAGCTTCACTTCCTGTATTTATAGTTTCCTGGTTAGTCTGAGGTCACAGGAAGAGACCAGGTGAAGAAGGGGGAGAATCCTTGTAATTTAATAAAGTTGATTTTAGAGTGTGTTTATGTAGAAATTGATTTATTGTTGTAATATGTATCGATTACACTGTAGATTTTTATTGCTAGGGAAGAGTAGCAGTATACGTTTGAGTAGGGAAATGTTTGTCTTACCTATGTAATGTAGTACAGGGGTGAGATTGTTTGGTTAAGTGGACTATTTAAGCTGATGAACGCAGGTGTTCGAGGAGGAAGGATCAGGTCAGTGTAGCTGTGTGCATGTGACCTTAATTTCCGTTGATTTAAGTTCAGTTATGTTTATTTGAACTGATTAATAATGGAGCTGAGTTTCTTATTTATTTTTGTAAATATTGCTTGGTCACAAAAATGATGAATAAATCACTCGCTACACTGGACAGCATCTGTCTCCTGCCCTTCTTTAGCTGCTTAGGTCAAGTTCTACCACACTCATTATTTGATGGAGTGTCAGTGGCAATGTTTTCTTTCTGAACAGGCAACTGCAGATGCTTGGACAGAACAACAGATATTTTGGTTTTAGGAAGGTTGCAGTCCCCCCTGGACTTTTATGTTGGTGGTGCTCAAAAAATGCAAGCTTCAATTAAACCACGCTTCTGATTTCATTGAAGTTTATCAGACAAAGACACACATAGCAAAGAATGAGTTGCTCTGGATGGGAAATGTTGCCGTCCTGAAGGCCTTAACACAGTTTTCCTGTGCGGATTGCATTTACAAAAAGAAACCCCAATCACGCCAGATTTTATTTTGAAATTTAAATGTTCACTAAATGACTCCACAGGACTTTCTGCCAAATTGAGGTTCCATTTAGGAATAATGCATGTATTAAATTAGCACCGAAATCAAATTTGACATATGGCTAGGATTACTGGAATTGTGTCTTGTAGCTGCAATGAAGTTTGTCTCTGTGTGATGAATGTTTCCTGGCTTCAAGAGCAGTGCAAACACTGAGTTCATTTAGCTCTGTTAGCTAAATGAGCCAGTCCCCATTATCCTGTTGTTGGCAGGATTGATGGTGTTGAGTGTGAAAATGATCTGTTGTTCTGGAAACTTTGGGGCCTTTTGTTTGGATGTAATAAAATATCCACATTCTTTTTTTTTTATATATTTTTCATAATGCAAGAAGTAATGAGTAAACATGGACTTCTTAATATAGAAGAACTCAACTCTAGTCATCCAAGTAGTTTGGTTTTATTTGCAGAGGTTTTGAGGCAGAATACATCACAGAAATTTTTGCCTGCATATCAAATCAGACGAGTCTTCACTTCAGCCTCGCAACACTGAAAAGTTACTTTCATCTGAATTGTACAGTGTAGGCAGAACTTTTAAAATGCACCCTGCATATCTTAAAAAAATACAAAAAAAAAAATACTGTTTCCAAAAACCTTGTGCTCCTGCCATGAATTGTAAGACATTTAAATCCAGAGCAATTCATAATCTGCCAGTCTGTCTCCACTTTACTGTTTTTAAGCCTTCCAACAGAGGATGGAACCTGACTGCAGGCATTTGGTTCTACTCAGCCATAAGAGCATTAGTGAGGTCGACCTGCGGTCAGCAAACTTGCTCACAGCCAGTGTTCAGTTCCCAGAGGTCTCGCTTGGGGTGGAGGTCACGGCTCTGTGCAGGTCGGTCAGTTTTAGCCACATTAAACTTGGACAAGCATTACATTACTGACCTGAATTTGTACACAGGTACATCATCACATAGATAATTCCCCAAGTGGAAAGCACTTTTTTTGTGTGAAAAATATCATTACAGGATGAGCCTTAATGAGCGCTAAGAAGCTCAACCAAAAACAAGGACCACAACATCTCCTTAAGAGCCAAATCCCACCAAGTTGTTAAAACAAACTCCAACCTGAGCTGCAAGGACATTCACGCGCACAGCAGAAAGGGCAAGCGGTGATTTCTGATTTTATAAGCCTTTTTCTTGTCCTTTGGAAGCTAAATTTGTACTAAAGGTAAGTACATCAGACTAATATGGAAGTGAAGCTGGGAGGATGGTACGCTATATAGCGTGAGATATGACGTGTAGGCTCTTATCTGTGGCCTCAGATGGGGAATACGAGTCACAACGGCACAGGAATGGATGGTCGGTGAGTGGCTGTCAAATACTCCTCAGACATCCTAACAGACTCCCTTAACCCCTTTTCCTTTATTTTGTCCCACCTTGTCTCACTAAGGTGCCTGAATAATTACTCCTGCAGCTGCACATGCGCACAAATACAACTGTGCACATGCAGGTTGGCTTATCTGCCACAGGCTCTTGATGCTCGCTGCACCTTAGTTACTGCCAAAGAGTTAAGAAATAAAAGTGTCCGTAAAGAAAAATGACAGCCTCTCACCTATTTTTACCCTCAAGCTGGAAAAAAAACGACAACAGCCTGAGGGGTTGGCAAATATCCAAATGAGCGTTTGCCTGAAAATAAAGGCTCATTCGGAGACATCGTCTCGGAAATAACTTTAGTTTAACTGCTGTTTCAGTTGCAGTCTTAAGTCAGGAGGCTATGGGGGCTGTGACGAACCTTTGGAAAGAACTAGAATGTCTGAAGTAAAAGAAGAAAATGTGATTAGAAAAGATTGGCATTACTTTTGGCACGAGATTAATGTGTGCGGTATTAAAAACAACAACAGCACAATGGAGTGTTGGACCTTTATCAGGCTCAGCGTGAGTCTCTTATTTCTGCTTTCCGTGGCTCGTTTTATTGAACTGTCATGACTCGTGCATTTCCTGGGCTTGAAGGGCTCGTTTTAAATTAGCCTCGAACGTTCAATGGCAGGATCACTGAAGCAAGCCCACTCAATATCACATGGCCCAGCGCCTTGTCTTTAAAGGATAATGAAAAATGATAAATGACAAGCTGAGGCCAGTCGTCCCCAAGCAACACCTGTTCTTTTCTAGTGACAGTACAATACAAAACAATGCACCGCCACTGGAGCCCCTCCCACCTTTAAGGAACAAGTCGCTACAGGAAAGCCATAAATTAATCTATTCTCCCTCAAGCATCCAAGCCATTAATTGGGACCAATTTATTTACAAGATAGCATGGAACGTGTGAGGTGGCTAACATTAGTTAGTCCGGTATATCAGAGTGAAAATATATTGGACAGATACGGGTCTGTTAAAAAGAACAGATACCGACCAGTCCCAGCTGATGTGATAAAAGCCGGCGTCTGATTCTGCTTCATGGCCTCAGTCTGTAAAATCCGTAATCAAACCTGCCTCACTTGACCTTCAGGAGCTGCTAAAGTGCTGCAAAGGATTTCATTAGTCTGAATGGATATGATAGTTTTACTATTCAATGAACAAAAGACACTTCTGCACAGAATGGATTCTTGAAATAGAAGGAAATTAATGCGGTCATATTTAAAGGGGACCTGTTACGGAGATTTCCAGCTTCGTACTTTTTATTCTTGATTCTACCTGAGCAGCTTCATGTGATTCACGGTTCACAGTAATCCTTTTTTTGGATGTTCATGAGGCTG
>NW_005187416.1:2768578-2772652 GCF_000239375.1 Pundamilia nyererei
TATTACACTGCGACCTGCTGCTCACTGATGGCTGTTTCCCTCCAAGTCTAGTGTATTTACACGAGGCTGTAACTGCTTTCTAATCGTCACACAACCTTTAAATAAGGTGCAGCCGTAGGTGAAGCAGTTGAAATATCTCTGCGCTGCTATTTGTGTATTACATGTTTGTATTGATGAGAAACCTTACTTGGCAGGGACACACGAGGACATGGCTCACAGTGAAAACTAAAACTAAGGCAAACGATTTTATTTTAATTAAAAATGTTAGTTTGTTTTCCCTTTTTACATAAATAGTTTTTTATACACACGGATGGACAAAAGACTTTCCGAATGGGGTTGATTGTATTTGATTCATCTCATTTGTCCCTCATAACATGAGACTTTTGTGCCCTCGGGGACTGCTTTATTGCATACTGAGATATTTTTGAGTTAGCACATTCAGTCCTCTCTAATCTTTCTTTCCCTTTTCTTCTAAATTCACACAACCTCTTTGTTGGTTTCATTTATTAAAACTACATTCATAATTATTAGTACAACTTCATTAAAAGTTGCATATGGGACCACATCCAAGCTGAACTGTTTGCACCGTTGTGTATCTGCGTGGAAAAAAACACATTATTTACTTCCACGAAGGTCACATCTCCCCTTGCACCATCACTTTGATCAACGGTGCAAAACGGCACCGCAACACTTCACTGCTCTGCCTATACAATTATGCAATCTGCCTATAGAGCAATCTATTACGACTGTAACTGAGTGGAGAAAATAACAACTGTGTAATCAAAGCCTCTAATGTGCTCTGCAAGTTGCTGTGATCCCAATTTAATTTATTTAATCAACAAACGAGACTTGATATTGCACTCGCAGCTTGGATTCCCGCGTGAGATTGTTCTGCATCCCGGGACGTTGTTTATTATTTTCCTTTAGTCATCACATTTAAGAGAACAAGAAGAGATGATGGGCTTTGTACTTCAGCACATCAGATAAGCCGATCTCAAAGAATGAAGTGTTTCCCACACATGCTGTAGGTGTGGCGATACCATACAAAGAACACAATGAATAAACTAAGAATCAAATCAATACTTCCTACTGAGCAGCCGAAAATGAAGCTTCCTCGTGATGTTGCGACTGCAGTGACATGGAAGCATCTTTCGGATAGAGGAGATCACTTTTAACCTACCTTAACAATGTCTTCATTTGAGGACTTGCACTGCACGAAAGCCGAGACGTCAGTGACTGCCCCGTTCATCTCAATCGAGACCATTTTGACAGGAATGGCCACAGTGCGTCCGGTCAGAATGGCCGTGTTGATAATCTCGGTGTCCTACGGAGACAAAAAATAGACATGGCATTCACGAAACAGTGAGAGGCAGAGAGTGATTTTCCTTGATATTTCATCAGTATTACTCATGTCCACATTTAAAGCCATTACCATCAGGGCTCCTGTGCCTACTAGGTGATACTCTCAGTGGCGGAGCAGAACTCATTACTCTATACTGAGACGTCTTTCATTGGATTTCATCAACTGACATTTTTATTTCTGCGCACTTTTCTTCCAAATGGGGATGAAATGGACAGAAAAGTAATAACCACCTCTTTCCCCCCCAATTCTGTAGAACCTCGAGTAAAAAATTCAGACAAACAAGACATTTACTGTACTGATGCACTGTGACGGACCTAACCTTTATGCAATTCTAGCTGGAACACACAAGTCTAAGGCACACTTGGATGCGTCACTGAAATCCTAATTATTCTGGAAAAAGCGAGAGAAAGTGCTGCTGTCAGTGTGAGATTTCAGAGCAATGTGTTAAAATAGCTTTTAATGGGAGGACGTATGACAGAAAAGCTCATTTATTCAGGCCTAATGCATCCATTTTTGTTCATTCATTGTCCATTCAACAGGCTACATGATTATTCTAGTTTGAATCAACAGCCATGCGGGTAAAGGAGAGAAAGTATAGGGTAATTAGAATTTGAATCAGCATAGGGCGCGAAGGGCAATGTCTCAGTTGCCCATATTATCAAAAATCTGTCAACCGTAGTCGAACTGCTGGGATGGTGTTTGATTTGATCATAAACAACAAATACACAAAGACTACCTGAAAAAATAGGAAAATGATACAGATACAGCTGCAAATCTGTGCCATGATTCCATAGGTTTTATTCAGCTGCCTCTTCTCTGGTGCACACAGGAAAAATGTAGAAAGCAGAAAGGGAAAGGAGTGGGCGGCTTTATATTAAGGCATTTCTTTCACACACGTTGGACACTCTTATTCAAGTTTAGAAGTGTTGTTGCTAGTTTGCTGTCTAATTAGTTAACGTCTCTCTTGTTTTCATGCACCCTCAAAAAAATGAACATAAGTGCTAGAGAAAAAAAAACCCCAAACATCATCCCAGAACATGAGCAGAAATCTCGCTGGAACACATGTGAGCACACAAGCAGTTCTTAAATTAATCATAAAATGAATTCATGCCTTAGATAGGCACAACCAGAGATAAAATCAGTCTGCTATCAGACAGAATTGTCAACTCATTACACTCTGACTCGCAGATCTAGACCAAGGCAAACACAAAAGAGGACAGAAGTAAGAATTAAAAGGAAGTCATTCCTGTGTGTCTGCTGGCTCATTTTTAATCAAAACCGAAAATGTTTGAAATTAACACAACTCGTGACAGCCTCACTGTCACTTTTTATGGGGCATGATTTTTTTTGTCTTCTTTTACATTAGTAAGGACATTTCCACTTTAAATCAGAGCAGAAACAGTACAAATCTGTGCATAAAAATATACCCGATAACTTTCATTTCCTGAGGGAAGACCAGAGCCCCCTGCATAATACCAGCCCGCTCAAAAATAGTGGAAATGGGCGTTAATTTGCATTTATTGTTAACAAACTCATCTTTAGAATTTGTGCTTCATTTGGATGAGAGCTTGACTAGTTTTCACAGTGTCCTTATTTGGGTTTCAGACTAACAAATAAACTTCTGCAGTCTTGACTATTGACAGCTAAGACTGCAAAAGAGCAAGGTACTTTAGTCTCTACGAAATAGGATTTGCAAGCGCATATATATATAGTATCATTTCTTTAACAGTGAGCGTTTCCATCAAAGTTCAATCATGAATCATTGATGTAGCAAAAAAAGAACAAGTACAGAACTTTCAAGAACTTTCTTGACTAGAGTTAGAAAACAGAGTAACTTCACTGAGTGCTACCTGATAGAAAAGCCTTTTGCTTTGCCAATTTTATTAACCAAAAAAGAGAAACTACCAAACGACCGGCATTGCTCTGAGAGAAACTGCTTTGTTAATGCCAGAGGACAGGGGAGAATGGCCAGATTTCTTTGAGCTGATAGAAAAGCAGCAGTAACTCCAATTACCACTCCTTACATACAAGGCATGCAGAGGAGCACCTCTGAATGCACAAAATGTCTTAGTCGATGGACTACAGTAGCAGAAGACCACACTGTGTACAACTCCTGTCAGCTAAAACACGAAACTGAGGCTACATTTACATCACCTCACCAAACTTGGACAATATAAGATTATCTTGGAGCACTTTGGGCCCCTGATGTGCAGGTTAAATAAGCATCATACACCACAGCATACCCAAATTTGCTGCAGACCAAGTTCATCCCTTTATACCTACAGCACACTCAACCCATGTCACATAGCTCAAATCATCTCAAACTGGTTTCTTGAGCACGATTGTGGAGAGTTAACACTCTCCACAATCACCACATCCAAGTCCAGAAGAGCATCTCTGGGATTCGGTAGAATGGGATATTCACATCATGGATGTGCACCAACTGTGTGATGCTGTCATGTCAATATGCACCAAAATCTCTGATCAGGTGAATCTGTGCCATGAAGATTTAAGGCTTTCATTGCTTCCTTTTGGCTTCAAAAGGCAAAAGGGGTCCAATCCAGTACTAGCAACATGTACCTAATGAAGTAGTTGCATGATATTACACTAGGTATTACTGAAGGTACTAGAGAAGCCTTTTTATGATTCACAGTAACCAAAAATAATGCTTATTTATTTTAAGTTTTTGTACTTTCTGAAACAAAACATGA
>NW_005187416.1:2774556-2775375 GCF_000239375.1 Pundamilia nyererei
AAAGAATTCTGTAATATTTAGTTTTACGATTTTATAACTTTATAAAATGTGTTCTGTTTGAGACGATTGTGTGTTTATGTGTGTGTATGTAATGTCAGTTTCCTCTAAGTTGTGATTACAGACGTTGTACAACCCATTTCTACACATCTTAGTTGCAAATGCCCACAGAGGTCTGGGTTTGTGGAATAATGAGGCGAGTTTACTTTGCGTGTGAGTCCACAAAAAATGCTCAACTATTACCATCTCTAGCTGCCTTTGAATAATGTAAGCAAATACTTTTTGCCAGATGTGTGTCTTTATAAATGCACAAGCGTATACATTTGAAAATAACACATGACTTGAAGCTCTAGAGTTTGTGCAACACAAAACATCATTTTTTATTTAACATCTGGTCGATGCTGTGGCAGAGAGCAGCTAATGGAAGAGGGAATCTGGCATAACTGTTACTCCCTCCTCTGCATCGTCCTGCCAGTTCTCTCTCTTAAAAAAAAGTCATGTGAAAGAGGGCTTTAGTGGTTTGGTGTTAATAGCGGCTCAAAATGTGCAATAAGCCCCGGGGTTGATTTAACCTTACCACCCTGGAATTGTTTCACTTTTGACACTTTAAATTCACCAGTAATTCCTCCCCCTTCCTCCCCCTTCCTCCTCTCATCGGCAGCGGGTGAGCTGTAGTTAGCACACAACCCGGGGACGTCCACCTCTCTGTGAGACGCTCTTCTTCATTCTTCGTCCTCGCTGTTCTCGCTCCTCGTTCGCTGTTCGTGACTCCACTCTAGACATTCATCTCTGTCGCTTTGTGACACAAGAAGCATCATTTTT
>NW_005187416.1:2776335-2778817 GCF_000239375.1 Pundamilia nyererei
ACTCTTGACCTAATGTGACGGCTTCGGGCTTGGACACTGCAGTCTCTGCTAGTGGCATGTGCTGTTTGGTCTCTGGGTCATAGCAGGAGACCCAACTCTCATCACCGGTAATGATCCTCGACATGAAGGTTGTGTCAGTTTGACACAGAAGTTGATGTTTGCTTTCAGCACAAGTTTGATGTCCATGGTGAAATCACGCAATCACGTGAGTGGTGAGAACAGGACCTCTACAGAGTTGTCTAAACACGGCTGGAAGAGGAGCTGGAAGCCCCTCTGTGCTGCCTGAGGGGGAGACCTTCAAGGGGAGAGGAGCTAAACTTAAGCTACTTAAGAATCTGCGACGATCAGTTGGACTTCTCCTTTTGCTCTGATAGACCCACCTGTTTTCAGTTTGCATAGTTTCTATCATCGGTTCTGAAAGTGTGTTACATTTCTATCTGGACCAGAAGGGTCATCACTCTCACTCTTTGATATGAAAAAAAAAAGCCTATCTACAAGATACTCTCCTTTCTCAAGGTGACCATATTGGATCCTGACATCTGGAAATAGTAAATGTTGCCTGCTAATAATTGTTTTTTAGGTTTAGGCTAAGACCTAAAAAACAAGCAATCCTTGATAGACTAATTGGAAGCACTCTAAATTCCACTGATGTGAAAACGTTTTAAATTGATCAAGCCTGACTGGTCTCATTGTGCAATTTGTTACAGATCATTTTCTTCATTTTAGTTTGAAAACACAAGCAGGGAAGTATTTTTAGCGATGGCCATGAAATTCCACAACAACTAAAATAGTAAAATGACAAGAATGCCTCCTTTTAGCATTTACATGATGGCTGCGCTTAGCAACTGCAACTGAAAGCAATTACAATAAACAATTCGACCAAGTGAGGAGAGAGTAGAGGTGGCAAATTCTTCCATGCAGCCTGGTTTGGATTGCACATTTTACAGGGCAAAGCCATATAGGCAGAAATCTATTTCTGCAATGCAGCGAAACACATCTGGGTGCAAGATGCATGCTAATCCCAAATATCAAGGAGCCCAGAGATATTAAGCGAACCTTATGTTGCAACAGATGTGAAGCACACAAAGTCATAACTGCAGCTCAAGTATATTTAATGGAGCTTTAGATGCAGAACTGTTGTAATTATGCAAATATATAACAGATAACCAAGAGCTGTTATTAGAAGCACAAAGCCTCAGGAGTTGTCAGTGTAGAGCTCCTTCTTATGTCTTAAAATATTTTTAAAAGCATATTTTCTGCATTGTAAGAGAAAACATTAGCTAACGTTGTACTGGTGGAACAGCTTAACGTTTGAAAAAGGGTTGATGGCCTTCGCTCCTATGAATATGCAAACATCCTCAGAAAAAAGCTTTGAGCAATTCTTAGACATTTACTGCTCCACGCAGTCTGCTGTATTATGCGCCATGAACAAATACGGTTTCATTACTGGCAAAATAGCGGATTTCAATACGCTAAACAACTCCGCCAAAACCACAAGAGAGTTAAGTACAAAGGCAGGTGTAGCTGGATGTTCTCAGCACTGCTTGGCTGGTTAATTTCTCTTTGCTTCCATAATCTTTTTACAACGCTCAATAATTGCCACTTTTCAAAAGGCAAAAGGAAGAGTCCAGATTAGAAGAGTAATGGACACTTGGACTGGTCGGCTCTGAACAATCAGTAAGTCGCTGCAGACGGTGTAGGTGTTGATTGGATGTATGTGCAATGGCAAGCTGTCTGTGTGCAGAATGCTCTGCACACATTGTATACTGAAACTAGACCTGCTGAAGAATGACTGTGCGCTGATTAAAAGGAAAAATAATATTAAAAAAATATAAAATATTAAAAATTAAGTCAGGTTTGCAAGGAAGTAGAAAGTGAATGGCTATTAGACTTTTCAGAAATACGTAAAAATCTTGTACTGTACGGTTACTTGCTACTGTTAAATGACTAATCCCGCAAAAAAATTGCTAGAAAAACACAGGAAATGTACAGTAATGTAACATTTTATATAAACAAAACTGAATACTGTAACTGTTTGCATTCCAAAGTGTAGATTATTCTATTCTATACATTCTCTTCCTGTTTAAATAAATCACTGCAGTCCCGCAAAATACTGGTGACTGTAACAGCCGATATTTTAGTGTTATTTAACAGTAACAAAGTGAAACATCTGTTTTGTGTGCCAGTACTTAGAAATAGGTATCACGTATTTACAAAAATATCTAGAGTATAATGTATTTCTCATTTGCAATATAAAAGACTGGCTCTTATTTACCAAAGCTGTGTTTCTTTCCATTGTATTTAGAGTTTAGTTGTAGTAGAAATGAGTCCCTGTTATTCAGAGCCTTACATAAGCATGTTGCAGCACTAACACATTGTCAGAGTTATATTCTACAAGGGTACTGAGCTTTTAAAGAAACCAACCAGTGTATTATTCTGCTTCTATGGAAGTCACACAATGGCTAATGTAATAGTCCACACA
>NW_005187416.1:2778872-2787136 GCF_000239375.1 Pundamilia nyererei
GGGATGATGGCCTGAATGTCCCGCTGCACTACCGTCAGTTCTGTCACGACTTTCTCTGAATCAGGTGGCGGGTTTTGTCCCTTATAATCAATGTTCCAGTTGATCCTTCTGGTTACCGAGAGGCTGGTGAAGTTCTCCATCTCAAAGTCCAGCTGCATCACCTCGACATTGCCCACAACATCCCTGCCAGACCACAAGGAGACAGCCATCAAACAGAGCCCAGCGTAAATGTCAAACACTACTCATAGCAACATATTCATTCAAACGCAGGAGAGTGTACATAAGCAGACATTCTGGCAGCATATTCGTTTTCAGTGATGAAATTGTTGACTAGATAGTGCTTAATTATTAAAAATGTCATTTAGTGTGTGGTTGACACACTGCTTTTAATTTATTTTTAACGCTGTCCCCGAGTTACCCTTGAGTTGAAACGAAGAAATAATGCATTCATTAAGACTTCAGCGTGTGAAACACTGCAGCCAAGAGCTTTAGAGCTGAATAGATACTTCTCAGATGGCGCAGTTTCAGTATTTGTTCTTCACTCAAAGCGATTCTACATTTACATATCTGTAAGTAGAACTTTTTGTAGACCTTCAATAGAACACCATATATATAAGTTCTGCATATATTCATATACATAAGCAGGTGATCACCTCCAAAATAAGGCCGTAGCTTTTTCTCTCTTGAATAGAAAGGAGCTGTTTGAAGATTGATCACAGTTTTGTGGTTGGATCAGTGAATCAATGGCCACAAAGCTGCCCTGGACAAGACCTCTGATTAAAATCTTGGCTCTAGGATTTGGTTTTTGCTCTAGTCAAATCAATGTCGCGCATTCAGCAGAGCTCAGAGGAGTTGTCAGCC
This sequence comes from Pundamilia nyererei, assembly GCF_000239375.1. Classification (NCBI taxonomy): domain Eukaryota; kingdom Metazoa; phylum Chordata; class Actinopteri; order Cichliformes; family Cichlidae; genus Pundamilia; species Pundamilia nyererei. The sequence continues at coordinate 2,779,734 of NW_005187416.1, forward strand.
ATAGTCGATGATGACAACGCCCTATTGCAACTTTTCATTCAGTCGGCGGGATCATAAACAGCTCCTTCACTGTCTTCATCAGATTTCCTGACAGATACAAGGTAGATAACAATGCTATAGAATCTTAAAGGTCATAGCCAGGAGCAGACTGAAACATGAGTTTAGATTGGGTCATTATTCCACCCCGTTCTGCTCATGCAAACCAGCAGAATGCTAATATTGCTGGCTCACTCTACCGTCTGTTTAGGGATATCCAGATATCAGGTTTTTATTTTTACTTGGCAAGTAAATTACAATGTAAATTGTAGTATTTATAACAGCAATAATCTTTCAAATGTAGCAAACATTTACTAGGAATATACCGATTACAGCAAAAAACACATGTAGAAAAGCAGTCATATAAAATAATCAGGATACACTTTTAGAACAGAGAGAGAGAGAGAGATACTTTTATATGTTTTTATATCAAAACATCAAGTACAAGTATCCAAAAACTTCAATTCAATTTCATTTATACAGCGCCAAATCACAGTAACAGTCGCCTCAAGGTGCTTTATATTGTAAGGTAGATCCTACAATAATAGATACAGAGAAAAACTCAACAATCATATGACCCCTATGAGCAAGCACTTTGGTGACAGTGGGAAAGAAAAACTCCCTTTTAACAGGAAGAAACCTCCAGCAGAACCAGGCTCAGGGAGGGGGCGGGGCCACCTGCTGCAACTGGTTCAAACTGATCTTCAGCTCACAGTGTTTTAGCTGGTGTTCTGGATCCACCCAGTTTCTGACTGGCACTTATTTTTCAGTATTTAACTGCATCTCCTTTTAATTTTCTCCCTTTCTCAACCAGCACTACTTTGGCCGCCTTGCAGAGAGAAAGGGAGGATGTTGCATGTTGTTGCTGTTGTGTGAATTTTTTTGTGTTTTTATGCTAATTGTTTTGTTTTTCTTACTAACTTTAAGTTTAGGTTTAAGAAACACGCACTCAGTCACAAATTTCTTTGGTTTCTTGGAAAATTAAAGCACTTTCAAACGGTAACATTTCAGACACGACAGCAGTATTTCTCGAGGTCTCGCACTGGAACTTAACACCCAGCCATCAGCAGACAGCGTGCTGAAATTTTCTCATTTTAACTAATGATATGGTTACATTTTGAAAAATAAGGAACTATCTTAAAGGCAGGGAACAAAATAATTGGCATGTACTGTAATTACAGTGCACAGTTAAAGAAAAAACCTGATATTAGATGTTTTTAAATGTTCCTATATCCTTTACTTATATAAGAGTGTCAAAGGGGGCATTATTGAGAAATAATAGTTTTCTAATGGTTTTCCTACTCACTTTATTAAGTTATCATATACAACGACTTATTCAGGGATTGACTTTAAATGAAACAGAGAGAAGGGTCTTGTCAATAACCAATCACTGCTCCCTAATCTCGCCAGCTTTCTCCTTCTATCCAAAGGTCTAAGTGTTGAGTCTGTGCAAGGAGATTGCAAATTCTGTTCTGCCTCTCACTTTGGAATAGACGTCATTAAATGGGCTGCAGATTTGCTTCTAACCGATCAATCGCTATTGGTAGGTAACCTGATTGTTCTCATGGCCATGCACACAAACTATCTGAGCACCATCACCCTTTGTACCTCCATCTACCAGAAACTTTTGCTTATCCTTTTACTATCACAACCACGCCAACGATTCAAGAACCACAGCGAAACTTCTTATTATGAAAATTCTGCATGTTGGGCTTGTAATTCTCAGGTTCAACAAGCCTAACATTAAACAATCTCGCTGGTGGTGAAGAGGCAAATTAATTCTCTTTCCAGCTGCTGCGAGAATCATCCCACCCAAGCCTCACCTTTAGCGAAAACTGAAACAGTAGCTATCTGTCCTTCACAAAAAGCAGAAAGCCATCCCAGCATTCAAGCTGAGAGGCTTTTAATGAAAGCTGGATCAAACTCCATGTACAACCGTCCACCCACAAAAGGTTCCTCTCAGGAACACCGAGATGAGATCTCAGCCTATTTGTCTCGACATCACTCAGTGAAAACAAACACCTCCGTCTGTCTGTGACACACTCAAACTGTCATCAATACGGCCCACTAGAGTGAGCGCAGGTACAGCCGCTCAATACTATGTTGCCTGCCACCATGCTGGAGGGAAGGAAAATGGTGTTCACAATACAGTGGTTTAGGTTAGAGGGCATACTTCTTTTTTATGAGAGTGAACTGCAAAATATGAAACTGTAGCTGAGAGCTGCAGAAGAAAAGCTCGGATTTTTTGACTCAAAGGAGCTGTAGATTCACTTGACATTATGACATTAGTTTTTAGATCTGAATCCAAAGAGCAGATCTGAGGAATTATGGCACTGCTATCTGTTACCACATGGCTTAACATGGCCTCTCTGCCTCCTTACATTGCTGTTATCTGCATCGTGACTCCACAGAACAACTCCAGAGTATGAAATTCATGTTTCACTTTAGATTTTTGTCTTGCCAGTTAATGCCACTTCATTTTCTGCTTGGCTGTATTACAGACAGAAAAATAATCTTAAAAGCAAAGAAATGCACAGTCAGCTCAGTCAAATCACAGCCAAGGTCTGGTTCAAATCCACGGGCCACCTGGGGTGTTTCTGTGTGGAGTTTGCAGGTTCTCCCTGTGCCTGCATGGCTTCTCTCCGGGTCCTCTGGCTTCTTCCCACAGTCCAAGCACATGCACGTTAGGTTAACTGCTGATTTGAAATTGCCCATATGTGTGAATGTTGTCTGTCTCTATGTGCTGGCCCTGTGATAGACTGTGGACCTGTCCAGATGTTTACCCTGCTTCTCACCCGGTGGCACCTGAATGACCCTGAATTAGATAAGTGGAAGAAAATCAATGAACAGGTATCAGCTCTAGTGTGTTTTGGTACACATTTTCTACAACAATCGGCTTCATCCGATGAATGTCCCTGTGTGCGTTAGCTACTTTTCCTGCACGGCAGACCCACTCATGTGACTTTTCTCCCGTTTACAATTTTCCGATGGTTCACTTTGAAATGTCAGTGCTGTCACTGTCCTGCATTGATGCCCTGATTTCCCATTGCTGTAACCCGTCCACCACAACAACATACACCTAATTATATTAGCCCTAATTAATTCTCCTGCTGAACTAAATCAAACCAGACTCGTCCAACTCACTGTGTATGTGTAGTGTACCTCATTAGATAACACTTTTTAACAATTTTAATTGGGATCCAAATCAGTGTGTGTGTTTTTCACCAAATGAGGCCATTCTGTGGAGGAACCTAGCATTTACATTTTAGGAGACAAACTCCAGCTGTAGACGATCACAAATACCCGCGAATCATAGTTAAACTTTAATTTGAGTCTTAAATTTTAAAACGTTTTATTATTACATTTATTCTGGCTGACTTTATATAGAAACAAAACGACATGTCCACACATCTCCCATATTCATTATTATGTTACAACATGGTCTAAATGGTTTAAACCTGTTACAGTTTTTATAAAAAAGAACTTTAAAAGGTTTTCAATAAATAACCATCGCCATTTTTTTATTTTACAGGCGCGGAGATTACTCCGTTTTTTGCTAAACATACTGCCTTATTTCTGATATTATAGACAATATATACAACATTTAAATGCCCGTTTTAGATATGGTTGTATTAATCAGTTATCAGTTCTGTGGGCACCGAGATGATTTTGTCCTCCTGTTGCCATCGTTGGTATGTTGTTGTTGTTTTTTTAAATATGTGTAATGTTGTATGTTAATATGATAAATCCATTTTTTTATTTTGCTTTTATTATCCAGCCAGGAAATACTGATGAGTTACAGGTCTGTTACTAATGTACAGTGTGCCCATTAAAAACAGACAAATAAATACATACATAAAAGGAAAAATGAGAAACTAATACTAATAATAGTTACACTAATAATTAAGCTAGTTGTTTTTCTAGTTTTTAAACCAGCATCTATACAAAACAAAAGCTAAAGGCATAAAAAAATATTAATGTGGTATTATGTTATATGTTATAAGTGCTTAATTCATCATTTATATATCACTCCTCCTTAGTGTCATTTATAAATACAGGTATGTTTCTCCATCTGTTAATGTTACACCATGTACAGCTATCGCTGCCGCTATATCATCTTAACAGTAATCACAAAAACATGGGCATAATAATATCTGTATTATTAATAGAGTACTAAGGAGGAGTAATGCTGTATAAATGATGACTTAAGCACTTACTAATGACTTAATGATGCTTAATGGTGTAAAATTATTATAAAGTGCTACCAAATTATTTAAGACATACATTTTGTGATTTGTAGCCTCGTCTGGGATATTAAGTACCACAACCATGTGACTGGTTTTCGGGAAGTGGACTTACAGTCCAACAATGCAGCTGTACAAAAAGCAGACTGATGAAAAAGTCAAACTAGATAGTGTCGGAGCTTCCACACAGCGACTCCTTAAAGATGTAAACCATTTGGAAAGGAAGCCCGGATGGACTTTTTGGATCCATGGACACCTCCCCTTCTTAACGCTATCATGCAATTATTCACGATGACTCACTTGAGCTAATGATGGAGTCACAAAACTCAACACAAAGGCATTTTTAAATATTAGTGGGCGGTGAAATCTTAAATGTGTGATTTCACACCAAAGGGCTAAATGAAGGGAGAAACCATGGCTCAAGAAAGTCTGGCCTTGTTTCCATTAACTTAATGATGTTCTGTGTGTATAGCACAAAGTATATATTTTAAAAGCTGCAGCTCGGGGCTTTTTCAGAGCTCAGGGGGATTTTCGTTCTTTGATCAAAGGTCTGTTTGAACTGATTAACAGGGAGTGTTCATTGGATCAAAGCGCTGCAAGGCAGGGTTACAAAAGCAGGAGAACAAAAACGATGAACAAAGAGTTGAAAATGGTTCATGCTTAAGTCAATGGCACTACAGCCCTTAAGTATGACTTTTTGAACATTTAAAAGAAAGTCAAAGTTTGCTTAAAATTTAAAACAACACTTCAACATGCGCTGTTTGACTAGAATGACAGGTTTCGGGTGGAAAAACGTGCCTTCGACAAGCTATGACACGCTTGTGTAATCCAGTTTCTTTATTTCTATTAAAGGACTTTTTTAAAAAGCCCTAATGCTCACGTACACCAACAAACAGCTAAAGTTTGGGGCCTTAAAAACTTCTAAAACTGAGTTGAGTTGCTTTTCAGCTGCTGCTTTTCCCCGCATCTCAGGAAAAAGCACTTTTCTGGATCATAAAACATGCCAACAAAGTAAACCGTGCATTGTGTTCATTGAAAGAGTCTTACTTGAGTGTGGAAACAGTTTGTGTACACAGGCCAACAGAGGATGCCTTTTGTGCTAAGAAACACATTTTCTCTCCTTTGCAGAGTCAAAAACGGGCAAACATCAGTGACGACGAAGCAGCTTTGCAAAACACTGTACTCGCCTGTCCTCCTGAAGCCTTTGTTAAGAGTCAATATTGGCATTTAAAAATGTTCTCAGAGTCTTTTCCCTGCTTCTCTTGTTTAACCCTGAATTATTAAACTGAACTAAGAAACATCTTATTAAATGACAGAGGCATTGCCACAGTGTTTTCAAGAACATTATTCATTTGAAACCCACTGACCGCGATCAATAATGCATCGGTTCATGTGGCGTTATCAACGAGCTGCTGTTAGAACGGGACCGCTCCAGATGGAGGGTTACAGACAAAGAAATATGTTGACTAATTCCAGCGCCGGCTGAAGTGCGAGCTGATGAGGACAGCTAAAGAATAATAAAGAGCGGAGAGTGATGAAGAGATCAACAACGCGCCCTGAAGGGAAAACATTGTCACCCCATTTCCTCAGATTCAGGTAATTTTGAGTAAACAAAACCAGATGTTCAAACCGAATTGGTGCTCAGATGTGTTCGCCAATGAGATGCAAAATGATGCTGCTGTGTGTATGCTTGTGTTTTTAGCAGAGTGCGTGTTTGTGCATGTGTCTGACTGAGACTGGTGACTTGCTTAGTGGTAACCAAAAAAACAAAACAAAACATATGAACGAGAACAATTATTGAACTTAGAAAACAGAATAGATTTCTCCCTATTACCACATTTAATTGGGTGATTAGGGAAAGAACTGTCTTGAGTATTCATGTATTTTTGGGCTCATTACTGTAAAGTCTTTGAGTCTTAGGCTTCTGCACATAGAGTCTTGCTTAAAATGTAAGAAATTTTCACCTACTTTCATGATTTAGCTCAAAGAAGTAAAAAGAGGAAGGAGCAGACTTCCTTTAGTCATAACAGAATAGAATAAAAAAAGATTGCTTAAAGAAATGTGGGCGTGATAAGTCATTCCCAAAAGACGCCATTAAAATACATGTAACCAGGTTGTATGGCAACATTTGTCAGTTTGTTTTTGTCAGAATGAAAGAAGTAATGCCAATTTAGTTGTATTTTTGCAACTAAACATGTAATACATCCATTTAATTTAGAGTAGTCAATACTAAATTAAATGAGAAAATGCTGTTTTCTGTCTCACTAATAGACATCTTTTACTAGTTTGGGTTAGTTGACCCAAGTTCAGCACAGCTGCAAATTAAGACATAATCTAGACCACTGTAATAATGGTTATTAGATCTCATTCACTTTCTTGATCACTTGTTGTAGGGAGGTATGGTGAATCTCTGCTTTCACAGGTTACAAGTGGTCCAACCTATGGCACTATGATGGGCACAGTAGTTGACAACCACTTGCAATCACTAGATTAGGCTCCGGTTAGACAGACATAGAGACCAGTCACATTTACTTACTTCTTCAGAGAGTGTGTTCCATGCCACCTATTGGCAACTGCAGCAACCAGCCAAGGAGAGTTTTGGTGCAGCATCTTCTGCTTATTTGAATCAAATTCACGCTAATGACTATCAGTAACCTCCAGTAGCTATTCCCCAGCTGGTTGCAGAATACATACTTTTCCCTAGTGACTGGCGATTACCTGTGGGTCATTGACTGGTCCATCTAAGCCTCTGTCACTGTGGCCTAACACGCATGTCTTTGGACTGCTGGAGGAAACAAGAGCATAAAGAGAAAGCTAACTCTGACCCAGGGGAAACATGCCAACTCCAGCAGACAGACAGGCTGATTATCAGGGCTGAATCTCAAATCTTTGTCCTCCTAGATTAAGAGCAATCACTGTCAAAATGCTATTTCTGTCTCAAGATAGAACGACTTGTGTATTCAAATTTCCTGAATTTCTGTATGAGTCATGCTGCCCAGTAGTAACATAAAAGAAAAAAAAAGCCAAAGCGGCTTTGCCACATTTGTGAAAATGGCAAACAAGCCAACAGTTTGATATATACATATACATATATATACACATATACATACATATATACACACA
>NW_005187416.1:2787309-2800883 GCF_000239375.1 Pundamilia nyererei
TTTTTTTTTAACTCTTCGATCATTTTTAAAGACATGTATTCTTATATCTATGAAATGACTTTGGGAATACAAATAATTTGCCAGTGTCACAAAGTACATAATTAATAAAGCATATCAGTAATTTCGAGTTCAATTTAGTGTTCGAACTGTCTGGAAATACCAACGTAAAAAGTCACAACCCCAAATATAAGCAATGTGAACGAATTTCACAACAGTTTTCAGCATGGCGTGGGCGCCTTTTATATAAAACGGATTTCAAGCTCATGTTCAATCGATTTTATGGGAATGAGGCATGAATCCCCGACTCCACTGCTTGACTTTAGAGGCTCATTGTTTGCTGGTTTTGCTCTAGGTGGCCACTCAATTGACTTGGTTTTTGAGAAAATGCAGTGTGACACACTGTTTTTCTGTCCATGCTTGACCCCCAACTGGACATTTCCCACATGGTGACAGGGTAGCAAAGACTACATGACACGGGTCACTAAATATAGCAAGGACGGCTGTCGCTAAGGAGGCGCTAAGAAATAAACAAGAGAGAAATGGTGGACCTCTTTCTCAGGTGAGGTTATTCTGTTTTCTTCCTTGCTGCTCTTTTCCTCCTCCCAACCATCAGGACTCCGCAGGGATGCCAATATATAGACCAGCAGTTGCTAACATCTCTATCCAAGCTCCCAGTCCTTCAGGTCTTAATAAATTGAACACATCACATAACGTGATTTATAGTTGCTAATTTTTAGTTGCTTTCCCTCAGTGGATCAAGCTCGCAGGCAGGGAGAACTGCACTCTTGTAAAGACCCATAATGGATGTTCACTGTGTTATTGTGGAAGCACCTGTTTACAGGGTGTGTGCACCCAACGTTAATAGCAATTAAACATATTTGTGCATTTGCTCAGATTTTTTGCTTTTATTTTTTTACCAATAAAACAATAATGAGGCAAATAGATTTTTAGGTTTATTTTAAAGCATTTCTCCTGGACAGTTTTTAAAGATTACTCTGTAAAAACCCAGAATCTCTACTGCCAATGCATTCCATTAGAACCATAACACCAAAGAAATGATGACCTTCCTTCCTTTCATTTTCCTTTCATCGGGCTAAGAAGGATATTCTAGATCTTCTCCTCAGCAACATTTTCCTAGAGCCTCTCCTGGGGAATCCTGAGACACTCCCAGGGAGGATGATATAATCCCTTCAGTGTATTCTGGGTCTACCCTGGAATCTCCTCCCAGCTCTGCTGGGCGTGCCCGAAACCTCCTGGAAAAGGCACCTATGCGGGATCCTAATCACATGTCCAAACCGCCTCAGCTAGTGCCTTTTGGTACACTGTCTTCACTGTGAACATCATCCACATCTTATTTCTAAGGCTGAGCCCGGCGATCCAACAGATACATTTCAATTACCACCCAGAGCTCATGATGACTCATGATGGGGGGATTTTGAGTCCATTTCAAAGGACTGAAAAATTCGCCAATGTGACTGCTTTTGATGTTGCTCTTCTAATTATCTGTTATTGCATATGATTCGGATCTTTGTTCACTTGCCTGTAACAAATTTCAGTTGTATTATTTTCCTCTTATTTTGTTATATATTTGGTCTGGATCAGAGTCAATGATGGATGCACGGAGGGCCGGGTAGGTTGCTGGGTTTGGAGAGAAGTGGGGGGGACCTTTGGGGGGGAGGGAGCTAATCTGAACGAGTAAAAGGTGAAATCTGGAGCAGGGCACCCAGGCCTGAGGAGCAGAGCTGATGAGGCAGAGGGCTGCAGATTGGGGAGGAACAACATGGACGCTGAATGAGGTCTGGTGTTAGAGGAGGTGGATGACATCATAAACTCTCACTGTTCTACTTTCACAATGATAGATCTATTAAAACGTGCTTGTTATTTTGTTGTAGCCTCCTGTGGTTTAAAATGCAGCCACCGACTGGTTCAGTCTGGCTCACTGCAAGCTCTCTGTTTTTAATACTTCCTTTATATTAGCGTAACTAATAGGCCTGCCACACCTTATGTAAAATTCATTTTTAGCTTTTTCATAATGTTCTTCATCTGCAATAATTGAATTATTCAGATGTGTTAGTTATTATATTGTTTGCTGTACCCGTTATTAGTGGATGCTAAAATAAGTTTTACCTTTCTGAACTGTAACGAAATCATTTGTAAAAATAATAAAAGCCCTAAAACTTAATCTCACATATTTCTAACAACTTAATTTCTTTAAGAAATGATTTCTTCTCTGGCTTTGCTTCTGTTCTTGCAGGGCGGGGTCAGAATGACCCCCCCAGCAGTTTTGTAATGTTTGGGGCTCTGGTGTTAAAACATTAATCTAATTGAAACCTCTTAATTTCAGCTCAGTTCCCTTCTCCCTACCAGCCTGCTCTAATGCAATCCCTGCATTACTGCTGGCCTGTACGCACCAATCCACCTGACAACCTGACGTTCCATTTTATCATCGCTTATGAACAAGATCCTGTTGAGCTTTTTAATTATAGCATTTCATTGACTGGAGTATCAAATTTCAGCTTAATTACTTATTACCTCTGTTGTACTGAGACAGAGGAACACACCGCGCAGGCACTAAAACAAACCAGCAAACCCTCTTTGCAGGGCCTCATTTCATACTGTAGTTTGAATTGTTTTCGGTAAATCGGACCTTTAAGTGCGTGGAAGAAAAGTTATCGGAGCATCCCGTACACGGTTCACCTCCATTTACCGGTCAAATCAATTAGGCTGTTCCTAAACGCATGCTAACGAATGCATTAAGCTGTATGCCGTTTAGACTGCATTAAGCTTGCATTAAGCTTGCTCTTTGCAGCTCTACTTTATTTACCAAGTTGCATTTACCATAGAATCTGGCCACACAGAGTCCATTACTATCCCGTCAGACACCACAGGACCACGACTGGGTGGTGTTTTTACTCTTTTGAGAAGCCTGAGGTGTAATTACTGCTCTCAGACAAGATCTAATCTCAAAGGTATTTTAATGCCAGCAGTCACAATCATCTACCTCATCTCTCCACGTAAACTAAATTGACGGCAGATGTAGTGAGACTAAGCAGATAATATCTTCATTCATTTAACTTTGGCCTATAAGGCAGAGGGTGCTTTAGTCACTGGGACAATGGTGTGTTTTATCTTCTGTCTGAGCATATGCTTTTAGAAGCTGCCTTTCATCAGGTAACTATGACTGATTAGTCAAAGGAAAATAGATCTTTTGTCCATAGTTAAGGAAGACAAATACCACCGTCTCTGTGTAGCTGGAGCAGAAATCAACAGCTGCAGCGGCAGTAGTTGGTTAGACAGAGCCAGTGTGTTTAGGCCCAGGGCTGTTGACTTACCCCTGCTTGACTGCTTTGTTCTTGTTCACATCGATGGTGGTGATGGAATGCTTGGCGCCAGACTGCACCTCCCATTCAACCTTCCACTGGGGGCTCTTCGAGTTGGTTTGGAGCAGGTTTACCCCCTTTTTAGCTTTGACCCTGCAGGAAATGGCGAGAGAGAAAAAATAATAGAGGAGGTCAATTTTATTAAGGGGGATGATTTATGTGCAAGGTCAGAGGTGGATACCCTCTCTGTGCTACAGGCCTCCTCCCTGGATTGCGTCATGGCAAAAGCAATTCCACAGATGAATCAATAACAAAGATGAATGAAGATGACAGTGCAGTGATACATGAGAGCAGAAAGGTAGGAGCACTTCTGGTCAGAGTGCTCACTTACACTCTCTGCAAAATCAGATCTACAAAGCTTTTTACTGAACCCACTGGATATTCATTTCGAATTAACACTTGAAAGCCACAAGCTTCGGTTCACCTGCTTTTTGAGAAAGTTCATACACACCATTGAGCTTTTACTGAACTGCATCTCACATTAAAACAAAATAAGCCACCTTTAAAATTCCTAAAAACTGTTGATTGAGTCTCATGTGCAATCTCCCTTCCTTAGCCCTTAGCTCTTCAGGGAGAACACACTTTATAGATAGGTCAAGGTTACCAGCACGAGTCCTTGAGATGATTTTTTATTTATTTATTTTGGCTTGTTTGTTGCTCCAGGAAACTGCAACAAGGAAGAATGTTTGAACCTGGAAACCAAACATACTCCCTGCTGCCTCTTAATATTTCAGGTATTCACATTAAAAAGGCCAGACCCTAAAGTGTACTGAGTGGAGTGTTGTGAACACTGCAGTGTTTTACTGCCCCCGTTAGGCTTTAAAATGAATTCAGATATTTTTTAAGACTATTTATAATATTTACACGTACATGCACAACAGTTCACTTGATAAATATTGTAGAACTTTACATAGTTCTGTAAATAAAACCATTCTCTCCCCCATCTCCAAAACTATTCTACATAATAACCCAAGGGCCAAAGAAGTAATAACAGTAAATGTAATGCACATACTGTATGTGTGCATCTTCCAAACATCTACATCCGCAATCCTACTCATCCACACATACAGTCATGTACGCATGGCTGCACCAACCAATCTGCACGTGCATGCACTTCTATATATACGCTGCATTATCTGCAGAGATTTTATACACAGTGAACCAGATGTGCAGAGGCTATAGATGCATACAAAATAAGACTATGCAAATGCATAAAGCTGTAGCACGCTGCAGCTATACAAAAACATGCCCCAACATCTGCTCAAGGATTGTGCGTGCTTGCCGGAGCAACAACTAACACCAAAAGAAGAAAAAAAGGGATGAGAGACGAAATAGTTAACGCAGTAAACACATAAATAGCTACATAAATGGGTAGAACTGAATTTTATGGTATAGTAAAGCTACAATAACATGCGACACAGTTGTTTCCCTTTTCTCCAGTAAAATGTTGTGATTTGAAGTATACATAAGTCCTGCAGTATTTAAATTCAGTTCATAAATATTTGAAGTAATATGATTTCCAGTTGCAGCAGCACATTTATGCTTTGTTTAATGCTGAAAGATGATCCGCAATAAAATAAAAGTGAGTGGGTCTGTGCAGTCAGGATTGCTTTTAAATGACAACATGCTCTTTCAGGATGGTCCGCGACCCAGGAGTTAGAGCAGACTGCACACTAATTGGAAGGTATTTTGACGGTTTAATCCACAGCTCCCCTGCTCTGCATGTCTTTAGGCAACAACGGAAACACAAAATTGCTCCTGATGCATCCATTGGTGTGTTTTCCCCCCAAGATTTGATCCTTGTTTTGGTTTAACAGATAGCCTTTCTTTTTTGTTGTTGTAATGTTTCCATTTTGCTTGTCTCATGTGTTTCCTTGTTTTTCTCTCCCTCTGTTTTGCATGCTGTCCTGATTTCCTGTTCTTACTTACTTAAGTGGGACTCCTGTGGTTTCACTTCCTTTTTCGTCTCACCAAACTAAACCTAAAATTGTATAGCCTGCCTTCAATAGTGTCACCAGTGTCAAATCAGGCCTGTATATAAGACAGGACAAAATGCAGCTGTACATCTGCACTTAAAGGTTAAAGGTCACTCTATTGAGGATGCCAGTGTTCACATTTTGGACAAATGGTTTGAAAGAGACGTGAAAGAGGCCGTCTATGTCCACTGTGAACATCTTTGAGCAAAGGGGATGGCTTACGATACTAACTGTCTGCACCTACAATCCACTTTTGAGATCGCTTCCCAGACTCCTCAACTCCCACTCACATCTTGCATCAGGTAACCTCAATAAATCACATTGGGTGGAGCAAGGTCTCACAGTGGTTTCACTCAAAACCACTGTGCTTTTTTCACACCTTAGCTCATGTGATGAAACATATGTTTAATAATAGAGGGTCAACGACTCTCTTAAGGTACAGCCCCCACTATGGTTTAAATACCCGGGACTCTCCACTATTTGGCTTTAGAACTGAAGAAGCCTCTTGGATGAGCGAAACATCTTTACGAAACTTAAAGAAGTCACTTTGTTTCTAAGCTCCTAAGACCTTTTTCTAGTCATACTTTACCCATCAGTTGTTGAGATCACCTGGTTTCTCGTGCTATTGGTAACCTTTTTGGGCGACATTTTTACATTTTCTAGCGAGTTGTTACAAAATACCACTGTCTGATAGCAGACACCTTTGAATTTACCGATATATTTCATTAAAGTGTTTACAGAGAGAATTTTTTAGTTGTTATTTCTTTTTAAAGAAGCTTTTGTCTTCCCAGTTATTGTGATTTCTGGTTATTTGACCACAGAGCCATGCCCCAAATGATGTAACATGGAAAAAATCCAGAGCTCATTCTTAGACAAATGCAGCCACTACAGATTATTGATCTGATGGTTTCATTTTCATGAAACACAAGACAGAAGTGAATTATTAATGCTTTTGGCTTTTGCTTCTGTGCTTTATGTCTTCTAGACTATTCATTACTATGTTAGTCTTCTTTGAAAATGTGCCTGCATATGCTTGGAAACTACTTTGCATTCTGTGAAAAAGAATAAATAACGATGTAATATTATTATGTAGTTTTAGTAGGTTATCCCTCTGATTAGGACTATGTCACTGCCACTTGCTGCTCTCCTGTTAAAGTAAAATTCTGGTGATCTTTATGATTGTTCCCGTGTTTACAGAAACATACTGTTGTTTTTCTCTTCTCATCATGACATCACTCTGACAAACATCTCTTTCCGGACAGACTCCATGAAAGCATTACCCAAATCATATTTTTCTCCCAAGTGTCTCATTTCCATTTGAAAGTTTGAGGCCCATGCAACATCTATCAGATCATTGCATCTATTTCTCTGACAGATAAAAATTCTGAAGTCCCACTGAGGTATTTCCATTTGCTTCACCAACCTGCGCTCATTGCATCGACCACTCATCCATGATTTGTGAAAGCAACTGACTTCCAGCTGAAGTTCCTCCCTCTTTAACCAGAATAGGCACACAGCCCATGCAGAAAATGTCTTTCTTCTTATAGTATTAAACTAATTACAGTGATTATCTTTTATCTTTAATGGTTTTAAATACATAAAAGTTATTTAAATGTTTGAACTAATTTCATTAAATCCAACTGTGGCCCAATCTCAAAGCCCTTAGACTCCCATGTCAAAATCTCCAACTTCAGAGCACAAAGAAACATGTTTGCAGACTTGTACAAACAGTTCTGTTCACTATATCCAGTTTCCCGCTCATGATGACTGTTGTTTGTTTTTTTAAAACTGTTTAAACTATATTGATGCTTCAAGTTATGCATGATTACGGGTTTTGACTGCTTTGACTAACGTGTCGGCACAGGCAGCCTTTGTCAGGAGCTATCTGCTAGGCATTCACTGAGGCCTTATTCACACACTTCCGACCTGTCAATGACCATCTGGCAACCACCAGTCACAAGGGAAAATGTGTATTCCCAGCGACAGGCGGGTCACTGGGGAAAAATGGAGATTACTGACCAGTCTGTGTAACTGGGACTTTAGCAATTATTTTTCCAGTGGCTGCCGTTAACCTCCAGGAACCACTCACAACCATATGGGGAATACTCCCTTTTCCCTCAAGAACAGTGGTTCCCAGATGGTTAATGACCAGTCTCTCAGCTTGTATGACTGGGGCCTTATTGATCCCACATCATCCCCATGACTGGTGATGGACAAAATGACTTTTAATGTTACCCGGTTTGTGGTCACATGTCTACAAAGACCCATAATGGGGTTGTATTGAATACCCAATCCGGTCGTTAAGTGATGACGTGACGAATCCTACTTCCGGGCGCAAAGTAGTCTGCGTTTAATATGGCTTTTGTGTTGTTAACATGTTTAATGTTTTGTATTTTCTTCTATTTAATCTCAAAAAGCTCCTAAAACAGTCAGTGATCACTGTTGACCTCCCTCGGCTTTTATTACCGCTAATCCTTTATTTAAGCTCAGTTTTTAAAACCTTAGGATGTAACTACAGCCCAGCCCATGCAGCAGTATATGAATGACTAACCTCGTATTGTGGATGGATTATCTCAGTTGTTCTCCTGGCTGAAGTTTGGTCCTTTTACAGCATCCTGCCATGCGATTACATTTGTTCCTGACCACCGAGAACACTCACGTTAACTTTTATCGAGTGGAAAAAAAGTTAGCATGTTTATATTATGCTAACATAGCTGTGTCACTAGCGGTCACGTAGCACATCATTAGCTACAGCTACAGCTAGCCAAACTTCAGTAACCCTACACACGTCTTCATTTATGTTGGAAGTGATAACAGAGCTGTACGTTTTAATTTGTTTCCAAAACCCCACAGTCAGGACATGCTATATTGTATTTAGATAGCAGGAAGTTAGCTCGCTAGCTTCTAACTTCTCACTCCGTTAAATGTCATAAATTCCGTTTTCATGGATGCCTGGATGTTAAACTCAATTGTTACACCTGCAGCGGAGTTTAGGCCCAGACACGGCTAGTGACGTCAGACTTAACGACCGGATAGTGACTGTATTGTTGGCTAGCAAGCTGCAGTGGTTGCCAGCAGTTTGAGAAAGATACAAACTACTGCCACCACTCTGCAAACACTGCATTTGTGATCTTACAAAACCCTTACAAAATCTTTCATATGACCATTTTCTGGTTCGCATTCTCTGTGGTTAAGTTTGGTTCGACCGAGGTACAAAAACGTAACAGGGTGAGGCTTTTTCCAGGACATCTTAATTTGTAACACTTTGCCTGAGATCACTCTTTTTTGTACAATCCAGGCTCTGCTTCAAACTACAGACTGCATGTTCTTGTTTTTCACATGCTCGCCTCCACAGAAGCCAAGGTCAGGCATGGCTTTCTGCACTTCAGCATGTCCGATCACTGATAACATCTAAGGGTGAAAGCTGGGAGAAAGCTAGTAAGTAGATCTTAAGTCAAGATTATATAAAGTATATATTTGAAAAATGTATCTTGAAAAAAATGATACTTTACTTTTTTCGTGTTTGTTGTGAGTGACTGTGTGTGGGAAGGGTTGTATAAAGAATAATGATTCACGAGCATGCGAGATGCAATATTGACAGATGCTGTAATTACTGAACTACAAGAAAGCGCTGTATTAATTCTTGCATCAAAGACGGTGTATTTTACACTCTGTTTCAAAACAATATTTCTTGCTATTGCAGCTCATATTTTGTTCTTTCATCAAATCTCACACATTAGAGAAAATACAGTAATTATCAGACACGGTGCGTCAAGGGGAGATGAAACAGAAATATGTAACGTTTAAGAAACCATCCTGATCGGGTGTGTTGCCTTTGATGTGAGCTGAAACGGGGAGGCGTAAAACCCTCTGACGCTCTCTAAATGAGGTGACCCAGTTGCTACTTTATTAGCAGAGCTTGTAAAGATACTGATCATAAAGGACGATAATTACAGATTATTGTACAGCAGACCCATTTCCAGCGCATTTCCTGGTAAGGATGCAACCCTGACGTGTAATACTCGTATTTGTATTCATAACCTACACTCACCAACAGCGTATAAAAGCCACTACATATTAATCACCTTATGAGAAAGCCTGCATATTGTGCTGTATCGATGTTTTTCATCAGACAGTCCTTTTCACGGACTTTGCTTCATTTTTGCACCACAAATGAGAGGGGATGAAGCACTACCCACGGGAGCACCACATGAATCAGGCTCCCTGTGGAACGGTGTTAATGCTGATTAATGAAAGAGCATTACAAATGGAAAAGCTGCAAGGCAGTAACCAGCAATAGCGCACGCCCAAATTCTGAGAATCTGCGTGAGCCCTGCTGCTGCTCCTACACAGGGAAAGTGGAGAGGCAGTGTGAGCCACTTCAGTTAAGACAGAGCTATTACTTACTCATTCCACACAGATGCCTTCTGCCATGGCAACACCTATTAGACTTCGAGATGGCTGACAGACTGCTAAACAGGAGAGCTTTTGGTAAACACATTCCAAGCTGGATTTCTGAGCTGCCTGTAAGATCTCCTTGGAGTTATCAAATCTGACTTGTGTTCGGGGGTATAGTGAGCGCTGTCCTGAAGATTGAAATGACCACAACACACAGATAGCACAATGACCTAAGCAGGGGCTTTGCAGTGTACTTCATATAGTGTAGAGGTTTCACTGCTATAAACGTTACATAAGTACTAACGTAAGCCATGATGGGGAAAAACATGATGTGGTGTGTTCTGAGATTTTGGACTAGTTTTCCTCCAATATGCCATCTTTCAGACTGAAGAAAAGAAAACGCCCAAGGTACACAATATTTGTGGTACATACTGCTACTTTCGGTTGCTCCCTTGTCACGTGGTGCCGTTACAGCTCTGCATGTGTGAATCGGATGTGTTAAATACTACAGCATTGGAGACATCTGCATATGTGTAAAAATAAAAATTTATTTAACCTCCTGAGAGTTGAGCTCTTGTATGGGATGCATTTTTTATTTCTCCTAGCCATTTGGGATTAGCTGGACCCCTGATGTGGAGGTTAACACATTTGCCATGTAAACAAAAGACCCCCGATTTGATTCCAGGAGGCGGCACAAACCAAGCCTCAGGCTGGGTGTACTGCTAGTGACAATCCCAGATAAACTGAGTACATTCGGGATTAGCTGGATCAAGAAAGTGGTACTTTTCTTTTATCTTTTTTTTTAAACTAGCATAAAGAAGTATAAAGTGCAGAAAAGCCCAAATGCATTGTTCCAATATGAGAACACAGCGTTTAGATATTTTGTCTGAAAATGCATTTTCAGACATTTTTTTTTCTTTAATTCAAGTAGTGATTTTAAAAAACTGTAGAATTGACTAATATGTCAAAAAAATAGAAAGAAAGAAGAATTTTGAATGTGGATTTAGCCAATATCAAGACATCTGTTTTGGCGATGTATGTAAATTAGCATGTATTTATAATTTGCATATTTAAATACAAAAATTCTATCATCATTCTGTTTCTGTAGATGTTCATGCATTCATCAGTATCTGTGTAGTTCATTTTGTTCATGATTAAAAGGCACTGCAAATACAAATGTATCCTTCTCCTCATTATTTTGTACTTCTTTGCAGCTTGCTTTGCATTGCATCAATTGTGTGCTTAAGAGTTTTGGAGGCCGATGTCTTCATGACCCTCGCTGCAGAAATCATATCAACTTCCTTGCCACACACTGCAATTTATTCAAACTGGCTGATGTTAATAAATAAAATATGCAAACCGGGATTAAATCATAGTTCGCAAGTCTTTAATTTTTCTTTAATGGCCCTCTTAAAGAGTATTTATTGAAGACATTTGAACAAAATGTCCCCACGGGCAGAGAATTCACAAAAGTGGAATTTCTTCTACAGCATAATGAGAAGGAAATGAGACGGATTTTAAGAAAAATGCATTTTTAGGCGCTCTTTAAATCTCTACAGTGACATCCAATTTTAACGGAGGAGCCTAGAGATCAGCCTACTTGAATCTGACTGTTCTTGGTAAAAAGGTTCATTCAGCACAAATCAGACAAAGGGAGTTGTGTGGCTACAGCAGGGATGTGCAAACATGATAAAATTCTTCCTATCAATGAGATACGGCACAAAAACATATACCAACATGTGTCGTCGAGAGTTAATGTGCTTAAAAGGCTGCTGGTGTGTGGGTGTACATGGAAAACAAGAGACTTCCGTGCTTTGAAATGCACAGTGCCTTAATGATAACACAGTACTGATTTGAAAGATGCCTACTTTTAATCGCTATAACAACCCACATGCTCAACAATATGTTCAATACCACATTTTTCCCCCTGAAGAAATATTGACCTACATACATTTCACATCATCAGAATATGTAGTGACGGCAATTTTAAAGAATTGGATTAAATGTGGGATGGAATCAATTCATACTTTGTTACTCATTGTTTCCTTTGTTGTTTGATACCTAGCATAAAATAAGCAGCATTAGCATAATGGCAGACTAAGCTAAGACCATGACAAGAGCCTACAATATCCTACTGTAGCTTCACAGCTGCTAGGTCTCATTTGAACTCATGTTATGTTAAACAGCGACGATTTCACACAGCAATAAAAGGTATAAATGTATAACTAAAGTTTGCCATCTACAATATTAGCCAGAGCTAATCAGAGAAAAGGTTTGCTAGCTAGCATAATCTATGAGGTTGTCATATCCAAGTCAACTGTATTTGTCAGTGTTCTCACGTATACGGTAGATCTCTCAGTTACAGGTTACATAACAAACATACTATAACAAACAACCCAAGGTTTATGCCACAACTGCCCTTAAAACTGGTAACAAGGCATCTAATTATTTGATTAAGATGCTAAACTGGATTTTTTAAGCTACATTCTTGAACAGAAAAAATGTTTGAGTGGTTGAGGACTATGCTTGATTAAATGTGTGTCAAATTTGGGCATAAAAATTCAGTATTTGTTTGTTTGTTTGTTTGATTTAGTTTTTAACAAATTTATAAAATATTAGCATTTTCTTGTGTTAATTACATGTGATCTAATACATTTCTATGCAATGTACATTCTTCGTATGTTTATTTATTTATTTATTTGTGGATCTCCTGCAGAAAAACTTAAAGTTACATCCTAATAATAATGCATACTGTCATGAATGAATATGCTGTAGTATAAAAACTGTAAGAATGATTACAGACTCAAACTTTTTGCACAGTCTGTTTGCCTCACATTAAAACTTTAATTGCACTAGTTACACGTACTTGCGAGGATGCCAGTATTTGCCAAAAACAGACGTTTTAGAACCTACCAAAAAACGTGTACACCTCGAGGTTACCTGCCTATCCAGAAGCAAACTCCACACATGATGTAAGATCACCAAATATCCCCTTGGAATAATTAGACAACAACTTTATAAGTGATATGTCCACAGGCTGCTCCAGGAGGGATTTACCTTTAACTCCCTAAAAATGTCAATAACCACTTGCAAATTTCTCTGGCACTGTAGAGCTTCCCTTACTATTCACCGCAACTCTCAAGTGACAATCATAGCTTCACTCTTGGAACACATGCAATAATCTTATCAATCATCTCAAACACTTTGATATCCATTGCTGTCTGTGTTCACTAGTAAACAGCTTTGAGATTTTCTCACACACAGCTGGAAAGCCAGACGGGAGTGTGAAACCTGCCAGGGACAGACTTTTTTAATGGGAGTCTTCAAAAATCTTCAGAAACTGGGGAAATATCACCAAGCAGATACAAATTTGAAACCGCAGCTGCTTGTTCGCACACACTGAGCCGATTCATTTCCTCCATGTGAAAATGAGTAATGCAGCGCGGTGATAAATATGACGTTTAGTTAACAACAGAGCATTCCTTGTTATTAAACACTCCCAAATTTTCCTTAAACATAACAAACAAACCAAAGTCCAGCAATAAGTGCTTGTTTTTCAGGTTACATCAGCAGTGCTTTGTTCCAGCTCGCTGTACTCTGCTAATTAACACAAAAAATAAAGCCACATTCTAAAAGAAGAGACGAGTAAGCTAGATAATTACAGCAAAGATCCAACTACAACATCTATCAGCGATTAAGTCCTCTCAGTCTTGTAACTTTTGTCATGACAGTAGCTCCAGTCATCATTTGAGCATTTGGAAATGCTGGCTACAATAGGAAAGAATAAGAAAGGGACATCAAATGTGAAATTTGTTCCTTC